>NC_080391.1:57242983-57418817 GCF_028751815.1 Salvia miltiorrhiza | reverse complement strand
TTACTTATCGAATTGCGGCGATTCACGCATCTGTGGAAACCTTATTCCGATCCCTACGGCCTAATGCGGTCGAAATTGACGTTCGACTTCTGCACAAAAAACTGGGCAAGAAACGGGATATAGCCCTTGACGAAAAACGCAGATCCCCACTGTTTTGGCCGTATCTCCTTCGTTGCTCGACGGATTGGGACGATTCTTGCGCCGTTGGAAAGCTACTTCACAAGCCCACGACAATACTGAACGGTCCAAATCACAATTCCAGTCCGTTGAAAAATTATCGGGCAGGTTGACCGGTAAACCATGCACCGAGCGATCTCGCCCTCCCGGCCCGAACTGAGATGCGGTCGGAGCGTGGTTAGAACGTCACTGTATGTTTCCCATGATATATGGGTTCTAAAGGTGAAAGAATCAAGGCATTCCGACTTGTAACGAAGGAAAGGTGCGCATAATACCCGATTCATCGTTCGGAAGCAGTTCTGAACCGCACGATTTTCAAATACGATGCACTCAGGATCGTGCGGATCGGCCCGACCATAGTCGTAGCCCTCTGAGTTAGTTTGAAATCAGCATTGGTTTGACATGAATCCGACCAAACGAATGATTATGGCCAAAACAATGGACGCTACCGGGAAACGGAGCCAAATGGAGGCCACTTGGATTCTGTTGTCTTGGCCCCGTTTCTTGCGAAAAATAAGTTTCGGCCTTATCTCCCTCGTTACTTATCGGATTGCGGCGATTCACGGTCTATGGAAACCTTATTCCGATCCCTACGGCCTAATGCGGTCGAAATTGACGTTCGACTTCCGCACAAAAAACTGGGCAAGAAACGGGATATAGCCTTGACGGAAAACGCAGATCCCCACTGTTTTGGCCGTATCTCCTTCGTTACTCGACGGATTGGGACGATTCTTGCGCGTTGGAAAGCTATTCACAGGCCCACAACAATACTGACGGTCCAAATCACAATTCCAGTCCGTTGAAAAATTTCGGGCATTGACCGGTAAAACATGCACCGAGCGATCTCGCCCTCCCGGCCCGAACCGAGATGCGGTCGGAGCGTGGTTGGAACGTCACTGTATGTTTCCCATGACATATGGGTTCCAAAGGTGAAAGAATCAAGGCATTCCGACTTGTAACGAAGGAAAGGTGCGCATAATACCCGATTCATCGTTCGAAGCAGTTCTGAACCGCACGATTTTCAAATACGATGCACGCGGGATCGTGCGGATCGGCCCGACCATAGTCGTAGCGTCCTCCTGAGTTGTTTGAAATCAGCATTGGTTTGACATGAATCCGACCCATAACGAATGAGTTATGGCCAAACAATGGACGTCTACCGGGAAACGGAGCCAAATGGAGGCCACTTGGATTCTTTGTCTTGGCCCCGTTTTCCTTGCGAAATATGTTCGGCCTTATCTCCCTCGTGTACTTATCGATTGCGGCGATTCACGCATCTGTGGAAACCTTATTCCGATCCCTACGGCCTAATGCGGTCGGAAAATTGACGTTCGACTTCTGCACAAAAAACTGGGCAAGAAACGGGATATAGCCCTTGACGAAAAACGCAGATCCCCACTGTTTTGGCCGTATCTCCTTCGTTGCTCCGACGGATTGGGACGATTCTTGCGCCGTTGGAAAGCTACTTCACAGCCCACGACAATACTGAAACGGTCCAAATCACAATTCCAGTCCCGTTGAAAAATTATCGGGCAGGTTGACCGGTAAACCATGCACCGAGCGATCTTGCCCTCCCGGCCCGAACCGAGATGCGGTCGGAGCGTGGTTAGGAACGTCAGCTGTATGTTTCCCATGATATATGGGTTCTAAAGGTGAAAGAATCAAGGCATTCCGACTTGTAACGAAGGAAAGGTGCGCATAATACCCCGATTCATCGTTCGGAAGGCAGTTCTGAACCGCACGATTTTTAAATACGATGCACTCAGGGATCGTACGGATCGGCCCGACCATTGTCGTAGCCCTCTGAGTTAGTTTGAAATCAGCCTTGGTTTGACATGAATCTGACCCATAGCGAATGAGTTATGGCCAAAACAATGGACGTCTACCGAGAAACGGAGCCAAAATGGAGGCCACTTGGATTCTGTTGTCTTGGCCCCCGTTTCTTGCGAATAATGTTTCGGCCTTATCTCCCTCGTTACTTATCGATTGCGGCGATTCATGCGTCTATGGAAACCTTATTCCGATCCCTACGGCCTAATGCGGTCGAAATTGATGTTCGACTTCCACACAAAAAACTGGGCAAGAAACGGGATATAGCCCTTGACGGAAAACGCATATCCCCACTGTTTTGGGCCGTATCTCCTTCGTTACTCGACGGATTGGGACGATTCTTACGCCGTTTGGAAAGCTAATTCACAGGCCCACAACAATACTGAAACGGTCCCAAATCATAATTCCAGTCAGTTGAAAAATTATCGGGCAGGTTGACCGGTAAACCATGCACCGAGCGATCTCGCCCTCCCGGCCCGAACCGAGATGCGGTCGGAGCGTGGTTGGAACGTCACTGTATGTTTCCCATGACATATGGGTTCCAAAGGTGAAAGAATCAAGGCATTCCGACTTGTAACGGAGGAAAGGTGCGCATTAATACCCGATTCATCGTTCGGAAGCAGTTCTGAACCGCACGATTTTTAAATACGATGCACTCGGGATCGTGCGGATCGGCCCGACCATAGTCGTAGCCCTCTGAGTTAGTTTGAAATCAGCATTGGTTTGACATGAATCCGACCCATGACGAATGAGTTATGGCCAAAACAATGGACGTCTACCGGGAAACGGAGCCAAATGGAGGCCACTTGGATTCTGTTGTCTTGGCCCCGTTTCTTGCGAATAATGTTTCGGCCTTATCTCCCTCGTTACTTATCGGATTGCGGCGATTCGCGCGTCTATGGAAACCTTATTCCGATCCCTACGGCCTAATGCGGTCGAAATTGACGTTCGACTTCTGCACAAAAAACTGGGCAAGAAACGGGATATAGCCCTTGACGGAAAACGCAGATCCCCACTGTTTTGGCCGTATCTCCTTCGTTACTCAACGGATTGGGACGATTCTTGCGCCGTTGGAAAGCTACTTCACAGGCCCACAACAATACTGAACGGTCCAAATCACAATTCCAGTCCATTGAAAAATTATCGGGTAGGTTGACCGGTAAACCATGCACCGAGCGATCTTGCCCTCCCGGCCCGAACCGAGATGCGGTCGGAGCGTGGTTGGAACGTCAGTGTATGTTTCCCATGACATATGGGTTCCAAAGGGTGAAAGAATCAAGGCATTCCGACTTGTAACGAAGGAAAGGTGCGCATAATACCCGATTCATCGTTCGGAGGAAGTTTCTGAACCGCACGATTTTTAAATACGATGCACTCGGGATCGTACGGATCGGCCCGACCATTGTCGTAGCCCTCTGAGTTAGTTTGAAATCAGCCTTGGTTTGACATGAATCTGACCCATAGCGAATGAGTTATGGCCAAAACAATGGACGTCTACCGAGAAACGGAGCCAAATGGAGGCCACTTGGATTCTGTTGTCTTGGCCCCCGTTTCTTGCGAAATAATGTTTCGGCCTTATCTCCCTCGTTACTTATCGGATTGCGGCGATTCATGCGTCTATGGAAACCTTATTCCGATCCCTACGGCCTAATGCGGTCGAAATTGATGTTCGACTTCCACACAAAAAACTGGGCAAGAAACGGGATATAGCCCTTGACGGAAAAACGCATATCCCCACTGTTTTGGCCGTATCTCCCTTCGTTACTCGACGGATTGGGACGATTCTTACGCCGTTGGAAAGCTAATTCACAGGCCCACAACAATACTAAACGGTCCAAATCATAATTCCAGTCAGTTGAAAAATTATCGGGCAGGTTGACCGGTAAACCATGCACCGAGCGATCTCGCCCTCCCGGCCCGGACCGAGATGCGGTCGGAGCGTGGTTGGAACGTCACTGTATGTTTCCCATGACATATGGGTTCCAAAGGTGAAAGAATCAAGGCATTCCGACTTGTAACGGAGGAAAGGTGCGCATAATACCCGATTCATCGTTCGGAAGCAGTTCTGAACCGCACGATTTTCAAATACGATGCACTCGGGATCGTGCGGATCGGCCCGACCATAGTCGTAGCCCTCTGAGTTAGTTTGAAATCAGCATTGGTTTGACATGAATCCGACCCATGACGAATGAGTTATGGCCAAAACAATGGACGTCTACCGGGAAACGGAGCCAAATGGAGGCCACTTGGATTCTGTTGTCTTGGCCCCGTTTCTTGCGAAATAATGTTTCGGCCTTATCTCCCTCGTTACTTATCGGATTGCGGCGATTCGCGCGTCTATGGAAACCTTATTCCGATCCCTACGGCCTAATGCGGTCGAAATTGACGTTCGACTTCTGCACAAAAAACTGGGCAACAAAACGGGATATAGCCCTTGACGGAAAACGCAGATCCCCACTGTTTTGGCCGTATCTCCTTCGTTACTCAACGGATTGGGACGATTCTTGCGCCGTTGGAAAGCTACTTCACAGGCCCACAACAATACTGAACGGTCCAAATCACAATTCCAGTCCATTGAAAAATTATCGGGTAGGTTGACCGGTAAACCATGCACCGAGCGATCTTGCCCTCCCGGCCCGAACCGAGATGCGGTCGGAGCGTGGTTGGAACGTCAGTGTATGTTTCCCATGACATATGGGTTCCAAAGGTGAAAGAATCAAGGCATTCCGACTTGTAACGAAGGAAAGGTGCGCATAATACCCGATTCATCGTTCGGAGGAAGTTCTGAACCGCACGATTTTTAAATACGATGCACTCGGGATCGTACGGATCGGCCCGACCATTGTCGTAGCCCTCTGAGTTAGTTTGAAATCAGCCTTGGTTTGACATGAATCTGACCCATAGCGAATGAGTTATGGCCAAAACAATGGACGTCTACCGAGAAACGGAGCCAAATGGAGGCCACTTGGATTCTGTTGTCTTGGCCCCGTTTCTTGCGAAATAATGTTTCGGCCTTATCTCCCTCGTTACTTATCGGATTGCGGCGATTCATGCGTCTATGGAAACCTTATTCCGATCCCTACGGCCTAATGCGGTCGAAATTGATGTTCGACTTCCACACAAAAACTGGGCAAGAAACGGGATATAGCCCTTGACGGAAAACGCATATCCCCACTGTTTTGGCCCTATCTCCTTCGTTACTCGACGGATTGGGACGATTCTTACGCCGTTGGAAAGCTAATTCACAGGCCCACAACAATACTAAACGGTCCAAATCATAATTCCAGTCAGTTGAAAAATTATCGGGCAGGTTGACCGGTAAACCATGCACCGAGCGATCTCGCCCTCCCGGCCCGGACCGAGATGCGGTCGGAGCGTGGTTGGAACGTCACTGTATGTTTCCCATGACATATGGGTTCCAAAGGTGAAAGAATCAAGGCATTCCGACTTGTAACGGAGGAAAGGTGCGCATAATACCCGATTCATCGTTCGGAAGCAGTTCTGAACCGCACGATTTTCAAATACGATGCACTCGGGATCGTGCGGATCGGCCCGACCATAGTCGTAGCCCTCTGAGTTAGTTTGAAATCAGCATTGGTTTGACATGAATCCGACCCATGACGAATGAGTTATGGCCAAAACAATGGACGTCTACCGGGAAACGGAGCCAAATGGAGGCCACTTGGATTCTGTTGTCTTGGCCCCGTTTCTTGCGAAATAATGTTTCGGCCTTATCTTCCTCGTTACTTATCGGATTACGGCGATTCAGGCGTCTATGGAAACCTTATTCCGATCCCTACGGCCTAATTCAGTCGAAATTGACGTTCGACTTTCGCACAAAAAACTGGGCAAGAAACGGGATATAGCCCTTGACGAAAAACGCAGATCCCCACTGTTTTGGCCGTATCTCCTTCGTTACTCGACGGACTGGGACGATTCTTACGCCGTTGGAAAGCTAATTCACAGGCCCACAACAATACTAAACGGTCCAAATCATAATTCCAGTCAGTTGAAAAATTATCGGGCAGGTTGACCGGTAAACCATGCACCGAGCGATCTCGCCCTCCCGGCCCGGACCGAGATGCGGTCGGAGCGTGGTTGGAACGTCACTGTATGTTTCCCATGACATATAGGTTCCAAAGGTGAAAGAATCAAGGCATTCCGACTTGTAACGGAGGAAAGGTGCGCATAATACCCGATTCATCATTCGGAAGCAGTTCTGAACCGCACGATTTTCAAATACGATGCACTCGGGATCGTGCGGATCGGCCCGACCATAGTCGTAGCCCTCTGAGTTAGTTTCAAATCAGCATTGGTTTGACATGAATCCGACCCATAACGAATGAGTTATGACCAAAACAATGGACGTCTACCGGGAAACGGAGCCAAATGGAGGCCACTTGGATTCTGTTGTCTTGGCCCCGTTTCTTGCGAAATAAAGTTTCGGCCTTATCTCCCTCGTTACTTATCGGATTGCGGCGATTCACGCGTCTATGGAAACCTTATTCCGATCCCTACGGCCTAATGCGATCGAAATTGACGTTCGACTTCCGCACAAAAAACTGGGTAAGAAACGGGATATAGCCCTTGATGGAAAACGCAGATCCCCACTGTTTTGGCCGTATCTCCTTCGTTACTCGACGGATTGGGACGATTCATGCGCCGTTGGAAAGCTAATTCATGTGGTCCAAATCATAATTCCAGTCCGTTGAAAAATTATAGGGTAGGTTGACCGGTAACCATGCACCGAGCGATCTCGCCCTCCCGGCCCGAACCGAGATGCGGTCGGAGCGTGGTTGGAACGTCACTGTATGTTTCCCATGATATATGGGTTCCAAAGGTGAAAGAATCAAGGCATTCCGACTTGTAACGAAGGAAAGGTGCGCATAATACCCGATTCATCGTTCGGAAGCAATTCTGAACCGCACGATTTTTAAATACGATGCACTCGGGATCGTGCGGATCGGCCCGACCATAGTCGTAGCCCTCTGAGTTAGTTTGAAATCAGCATTGGTTTGACATAAATCCGACCCATAACGAATGAGTTATGGCCAAAACAATGGACGTCTACCGGGAAACGGAGCCTAATGGAGGCCACTTGGATTCTGTTGTCTTGGCCCCGTTTCTTGCGAAATAATGTTTCGGCCTTATCTCCCTCGTTACTTATCGGATTGCGGCGATTCATGCGTCTATGGAAACCTTATTCTGATACCTACGGCCTAATGCGGTCGAAATTGACGTTCGACTTCCGCACAAAAAACTGGGCAAGAAACGGGATATAGCCCTTGACGGAAAACGCAGATCCCCACTGTTTTGGCCGTATCTCCTTCGTTACTCGACGGATTGGGACGATTCTTGTGCCGTTGGAAAGCTAATTCAGAGGCCCACAACAATGATGAACGGTCTAAATAACAGTTCTAGTCCGTTGAAAAGTTATCGGGCAGGTTGACCGGTAATCAACGTACCGAGCGATCTCGCCCTCCCGGCCCGAACCAAGATGCGGTCGGAGCGTGGTTGGAACGTCACTGTATGTTTCCCATGACATATGGGTTCCAAAGGCGAAAGAATCAAGGCATTCCGACTTGTAACGAAGGAAAGGTGCGCATAATACCCGATTCATCGTTCGGAAGCAGTTCTGAACCGCACGATTTTCAAATACGATGCATTCGGGATCGTGCGGATCGGCCCGACCATAGTCGTAGCCCTCTGAGTTAGTTTGAAATCAGCATTGGTTTGACATGAATCCGACCCATAACGAATGAGTTATGGCCAAAACAATGGACGTCTACCGGGAAACGGAGCCAAATGGAGGCCACTTGGATTCTGTTGTCTTGGCCCCGTTTCTTGCGAAATAATGTTTCGGCCTTATCACCCTCGTTACTTATCGGATTGCGGCGATTCACGCGTCTATGGAAACCTTATTCCGATCCCTACGGCCTAATTCAGTCGAAATTGACGTTCGACTTTCGCACAAAAAACTGGGCAAGAAACGGGATATAGCCCTTGACGAAAAACGCAGATCCCCACTGTTTTGGCCGTATCTCCTTCGTTACTCGACGGACTGGGACGATTCTTACGCCGTTGGAAAGCTAATTCACAGGCCCACAACAATACTAAACGGTCCAAATCATAATTCCAGTCAGTTGAAAAATTATCGGGCAGGTTGACCGGTAAACCATGCACCGAGCGATCTCGCCCTCCCGGCCCGGACCGAGATGCGGTCGGAGCGTGGTTGGAACGTCACTGTATGTTTCCCATGACATATGGGTTCCAAAGGTGAAAGAATCAAGGCATTCCGACTTGTAACGAAGGAAAGGTGCGCATAATACCCGATTCATCGTTCGGAAGCAGTTCTGAACCGCACGATTTTCAAATACGATGCATTCGGGATCGTGCGGATCGGCCCGACCATAGTCGTAGCCCTCTGAGTTAGTTTGAAATCAGCATTGGTTTGACATGAATCCGACCTATAACGAATGAGTTATGGCCAAGACACTGGACCTCTACCGGGAAACGGAGCCAAATGGAGGCCACTTGGATTCTGTTGTCTTGGCCCCGTTTCTTGCGAAATAATGTTTCGGCCTTATCTCCCTCGTTACTTATCGGATTGCGGCGATTCATGCGTCTATGGAAACCTTATTCTGATACCTACGGCCTAATGCGGTCGAAATTGACGTTCGACTTCCGCACAAAAAACTGGGCAAGAAACGGGATATAGCCCTTGACGGAAAACGCAGATCTCCACTGTTTTGGCCGTATCTCCTTCGTTACTCGACGAATTGGGACGATTCTTGCGCCGTTGGAAATCTAATTCACAGGCCCACAACAATACTGAACGGTCCAAATCATAATTCCAGTCCGTTGAAAAATTATCGGGCAGGTTGACTGGTAAACCATGCACCGAGCGATCTCGCCCTCCTGCCCGAACCGAGATGAGGTCGGAGCGTGGTTGGAACGTCACTGTATGTTTCCCATGACACATGGGTTGCAAAGGTGAAGAAATCAAGGCATTCCGACTTGTAACGAAGGAAAGGTGCGCATAATACCCGAGTCATCGTTCGGAAGCAGTTCTGAACCGCACGATTTTCAAATACGATGCATTCGGGATCGTGCGGATCGGCCCGACCATAGTCGTAGCCCTCTGAGTTAGTTTGAAATCAGCATTGGTTTGACATAAATGCGACCCATAACGAATGAGTTATGGCCAAAACAATGGACGTCTACGGGGAAACGGAGCCAAATGGAGGCCACTTGGATTCTGTTGTCTTGGCCCCATTTCTTGCGAAATTATGTTTCGGCCTTATCTCCCTCGTTACTTATCGGATTGCGGCGATTCACGCGTCCATGGAAACCTTATTCCGATCCCTACGGCCTAATGCGGTCGAAATTGACGTTCGACTTCCGTACAAAAAACTGGGCAAGAAACGGGATATAGCCCTTGACGAAAAACGCAGATCCCCACTATTTTGGCCGTATCTCCTTCGTTACTCGACGGATTGGGACGATTTTTGCGCCGTTGGAAAGTTAATTCATAGGCCCACAACAATAATGAATGGTCCAAATCACAATTCCAGTCCGTTGAAAAATTATCGGGCAGGTTGATCGGTAAACCATGCACCGAGCGATCTCGCCCACCCGGCCCGAACCGAGATGCGGTCGGAGTGTGGTTGGAACGTCACTGTATGTTTCCCATGACATATGGGTTCTAAAGGTGAAAGAATCAAGGCATTCCGACTTGTAATGAAGGAAAGGTGCGCATAATACCCGATTCATCGTTCGGAAGCAGTTCTGAACCGCACGATTTTCAAATACGATGCACTCGGGATCATGCGGATCGGCCCGACCATAGTCGTAGCCCTCTGAGTTAGTTTGAAATCAGCATTGGTTTGACATGAATCCGACCCATGACGAATGAGTTATGGCCAAAACAATGGACGTCTACCGGGAAACGGAGCCAAATGGAGGCCATTTGGATTCTGTTGTCTTGGCCCCGTTTCTTGCGAAATAATGTTTCGGCCTTATCTCCCTCGTTACTTATCGGAATGTGGCGATTCATGCGTCTATGCAAACCTTATTCCGATCCCTACGGCCTAATGCGGTCGAAATTGACGTTCGACTTCCGCACAAAAAACTGGGCAAGAAACGGGATATAGCCCTTGACGGAAAACGCAGATCTCCACTGTTTTGGCCGTATCTCCTTCGTTACTCGACGAATTGGGACGATTCTTGCGCCGTTGGAAATCTAATTCACAGGCCCACAACAATACTGAACGGTCCAAATCATAATTCCAGTCCGTTGAAAAATTATCGGGCAGGTTGACTGGTAAACCATGCACCGAGCGATCTCGCCCTCCTGCCCGAACCGAGATGAGGTCGGAGCGTGGTTGGAACGTCACTGTATGTTTCCCATGACACATGGGTTGCAAAGGTGAAGAAATCAAGGCATTCCGACTTGTAACGAAGGAAAGGTGCGCATAATACCCGAGTCATCGTTCGGAAGCAGTTCTGAACCGCACGATTTTCAAATACGATGCACTCGGGATCATGCGGATCGGCCCGACCATAGTCGTAGCCCTCTGAGTTAGTTTGAAATCAGCATTGGTTTGACATGAATCCGACCTATAACGAATGAGTTATGGCCAAGACACTGGACCTCTACCGGGAAACGGAGCCAAATGGAGGCCACTTGGATTCTGTTGTCTTGGCCCCGTTTCTTGCGATATAATATTTCGGCCTTATCTCCCTCGTTACTTATCGGATTGCGGCGATTCATGAGTCTATGGAAACCTTATTCCGATCCCTACGGCCTAATGCGGTCGAAATTGTTGTTCGACTTCCGCACAAAAAACTGGGCAAGAAACGGGATATATCCCTTGACGGAAAACAAAGATCCCCACTGTTTTGGCCGTATCTCCTTCGTTACTAGACAGATTAGGACGATTCTTACGCTGTTGGAAAGCTAATTCACAGGCCCACAACAATACTGAACGGTCCACATCACAATTCCAGTCCGTCGAAAAATTATCGGGCAGGTTGACCGATAAACCATGCACCGAGCGATCTCACCCTCCCGGCCCGCACCGAGATGCGGTCGGAGCGTGGTTGGAACGTCACTGTATGTTTCCCATGACATATGGGTTGCAAAGGTGAAAGAATCAAGGCATTCCGACTTGTAACGAAGGAAATGTGCGCATAATACCCGATTCATCGTTCGGAAGCAGTTCTGAACCGCACGATTTTCAAATACGATGCACTCGGGATCATGCGGATCGGCCCGACCATAGTCGTAGCCCTCTGAGTTAGTTTGAAATCAGCATTGGTTTGACATGAATCCGACCCATAACGAATGAGTTATGGCCAAAACAATGGACGTCTACCGGGAAACGGAGCCAAATGGAGGCCATTTGGATTCTGTTGTCTTGGCCCCGTTTCTTGCGAAATAATGTTTCGGCCTTATCTCCCTCGTTACTTATCGGATTGCGGCAATTCACACGTCTATGGAAACCTTATTCCGATCCCTACGGCCTAATGCGGTCGAAATTGTTGTTCGACTTCCGCACAAAAAACTGGGCAAGAAACGGGATATATCCCTTGACGGAAAACAAAGATCCCCACTGTTTTGGCCGTATCTCCTTCGTTACTAGACAGATTAGGACGATTCTTACGCTGTTGGAAAGCTAATTCACAGGCCCACAACAATACTGAACGGTCCACATCACAATTCCAGTCCGTCGAAAAGTTATCGGGCAGGTTGACCGATAAACCATGCACCGAGCGATCTCACCCTCCCGACCCGAACCGAGATACGGTCGGAGCGTGGTTGGAACGTCACTGTATGTTTCCCATGACATATATGGGTTGCAAAGGTGAAAGAATCAAGGCATTCCGACTTGTAACGAAGGAAATGTGCGCATAATACCCGATTCATCGTTCGGAAGCAGTTCTGAACCGCACGATTTTCAAATACGATGCACTCGGGATCGTGCGGATCGGCCCGATCATAGTCGTAGCCCTCTGAGTTAGTTTGAAATCAGCATTGGTTTGACATGAATCCGACCTATAACGAATGAGTTATGGCCAAGACAATGGACGTCTACCGGGAAACGGAGCCAAATGGAGGCCACTTGGATTCTGTTGTCTTGGCCCCGTTTCTTCCGAAATAATGTTTCGGCCTTATCTCCCTCGTTACTTATCGGATTGTGGCGATTCACGCGTCTATGGAAACCTTATTCCGATCCCTACGGCCTAATGCAGTCGAAATTGACGTTCGACTTCCGCACAAAAAACTGGGCAAGAAACGGGATATAGCGCTTGACGAAAAACGCAGATCCCCACTGTTTTGGACGTATCTCCTTCGTTACTCGACGGATTGGGACGATTCTTGCGCCGTTGGAAAGCTAATTCACAGGCCCACAACAATACTGAAGATCTCGCCCTCCCGGCCCGAACCGATATGCGGTCGGAGCGTGGTTGGAACGTCACTGTACGTTTCCCATGACATATGGGTTCCAAAGGCGAAAGAATCAAGGCATTCCGACTTGTAACGAAGGAATGGTGCACATAATACCCGATTCATCGTTCGGAAGCCATTCTGAACCGCACGATTTTGAATTACGATGCACTTAGGATCATGCGGATCGGCATGACCATAGTCGTAGCCCTCTGAGTTAGCTTGAAATCAGCGTTGGTTTGACATGAATCCGACCCATAACGAATGAGTTATGGCCAAAACAGTGGACGTCTACCGGGAAACGGAGCTCAATTGAGGCCACTTGGATTCTGTTGTCTTGGCCCCGTTTCTTGCGAAATAATGTTTCGGCCTTATCTCCCTCGTTACTTATCGGATTGTGGCGATTCACGCGTCTATGGAAACCTTATTCCGATCCCTACGGCTCGATGCGGTCGAATTTGACGTTCGACTTCCGCACAAAAAACTGGGCAAGAAACGGGATATAGCCCTTGACGGAAAACGCAGATCCCCACTGTTTTGGCCGTATCTCCTTCGTTACTCAACGGATTGGGACGATTCTCACGCTGTTGGAAAGCTAATTCAGAGGCCCACAACAATGATGAACGGTATAAATAACATTTCTAGTCCGTCGAAAAGTTATCGGGCAGGTTGACCGGTAATCCACGTACCGAGCGATCTCGCCCTCCCGGCCCGAACCGATATGCGGTCGGAGCGTGGTTGGAACGTCACTGTATGTTTCCCATGACATATGGGTTCCAAAGGCGAAAGAATCAAGGCATTCCGACTTGTAACGAAGGAATGGTGCACATAATACCCGATTCATCGTTCCGAAGCCGTTCTGAACCGCACGATTTTCAAATACGATGCACTTGGGATCGTGCGGATCGGCAGGACCATAGTCGTATCCCTCTGAGTTAGCTTGAAATCAGCGTTGGTTTGACATGAATCCGACCTATAACGAATGAGTTATGGCCAAAACAGTGGACGTCTACCGGGAAACGGAGCCCAATGGAGGCCACTTGGATTCTGTTGTCTTGGCCCCATTTCTTGCGAAATAATTTTTCGGCCTTATCACCCTCGTTACTTATCGGATTGCGGTGATTCACGCGTCGATGGAAACCTTATTCCGATCCCTACGGCTCGATGCGGTCAAACTTGACGTTCGACTTCCGCACAAAAAACTGGGCAAGAAACGGGATATAGCCCTTGACGGAAAACGCAGATCCCCACTGTTTTCGCCGTATCTCCTTCGTTACTCGATGGATTGGGATGATTCTCGCGCCGTTGGAAAGCTAATTCAGAGGTCCACAACAATGCTGAACGGTCCAAATCACAATTCATGTCCGTTGAAAAATTATCGGGCAGGTTGACCGGTAATCCACGTGGCGAGCGATCTCGCCCTCCCGGCCCGAACCGATATGCGGTCGGAGCGTGGTTGGAACGTCACTATACGTTTCCCATGACATATGGGTTCCAAAGGCGAAAGAATCAAGGCATTCCGACTTGTAACGAAGGAATGGTGCACATAATACCCGATTCATCGTTCCGAAGCCGTTCTGAACCGCACAATTTTCAAATACGATGCACTTGGGATCGTGCGGATCGGCACTACCATAGTCGTAGCCCTCTGAGTTAGCTTGAAATCAGCATTGGTTTGACATGAATCCGACCCATAACGAATGAGTTATGGCCAAAACAGTGGACGTCTACCGGGAAACGGAGCTCAATTGAGGCCACTTGGATTCTGTTGTCTTGGCCCCGTTTCTTGCGAAATAATGTTTCGGCCTTATCTCCCTCGTTACTTATCGGATTGTGGCGATTCACGCGTCTATGGAAACCTTATTCCGATCCCTACGGCCTAATGCAGTCGAAATTGACGTTCGACTTCCGCACAAAAAACTGGGCAAGAAACGGGATATAGCCCTTGACGGAAAACGCAGATCCCCACTGTTTTGGCCGTATCTCCTTCGTTACTCAACGGATTGGGACGATTCTCACGCTGTTGGAAAGCTAATTCAGAGGCCCACAACAATGATGAACGGTATAAATAACATTTCTAGTCCGTCGAAAAGTTATCGGGCAGGTTGACCGGTAATCCACGTACCGAGCGATCTCGCCCTCCCGGCCCGAACCGATATGCGATCGGAGCGTGGTTGGAACGTCACTGTACATTTCCCATGACATATGGGTTCCAAAGGCGAAAGAATCAAGGCATTCCGTTATTTTTGGACGAGTGGTTCGCCAAGGCCATTTTATCTACATAAAGTGGCTCGTGGAGCCGAAATTTCGATTTTGGCACGGAAGCGGTTCGACGAGGAAATTTCACCACATGTTCCCCATCATGAAAGATAACCAAGGGCCCAAGAATCATGCAATTCGGAGTGTATCGAGGGAGATATTTGCAAAACGGTCTGTCGGGGGACGGCGCTACGTCCCCTCCGTTTCCCAACCTATCATTGTCTGATTTGGTCAGTTCAAAGACCGTTGGAAATATTTTTAGGGTGGAAACGTGGGAGCATGATCAGAATTGAAATCCGTGTTGGTCGATTTGTGGGCGAGTGGTTCGTGAAGGCCATTTTAGCTATATTAAGTGGTTCGGGGAGCCGAAATCTCAATTTCGGCACGGAAGCGGTTCGGCGAGGGAAATTCACCACAGGTTACCCATCATGAAAGATAACCAAGGGCCCAAGAATCATGCAATTCATACGTGTAACGAGGGAGATATTGTCAAAACGGTCCGTCGGGGGACGGCGCTACGTACCCTCTGTTTCCCAACCTATCCTTGTCTGATTTGGTCTGTTCAAAGACCGTTGGGAATATTTTTAGGGTGGATACGTAGGAGCATGATCAGAATTGAAATCCGTGTCGGTCGATTTTTGGGTGAGTGGTTCGCCAAGGCCATTTTAGCTACATTAAGTGGCTCGGGGAGCAGAAATCTCGATTTTGGCACGGAAGCGGTTCGACGAGAGAATTTCATCACATCTTCCCCATCATGAAAGATAACCAAGGGCCCAAGAATCATGCAATTCGGACGTGTATCGAGGGAGATATTGGCAAAACGGTCCGTCGGGGGACGGCGCTACGTCCCCTCCGTTTCCCAACCTATCATTGTCTGATTTGGTCAGTTCAAAGACCCTTGGAAATATTTTTAGGGTGGCAACGTGGGAGCATGATCAGAATTGAAATCCGTGTCTGTCGATTTTTGGGCGATTGATTCGCCAAGGCTATTTTAGCTACATTAAATGGTTCGGGGAGCCGAAATCTCAATTTTGGCACGGAAGCGGTTCGGCGAGGGAAATTCACCACAGGTTACCCATCATGAAAGATAACCAAGGGCCCAAGAATCATGCAAGTCATACGTGTAACGAGGGAGATATTGTCAAAACGGTCCGTCGGGGGGACGGCGCTACGTACCCTCTGTTTCCCAACCTATCCTTGTCTGATTTGGTCAGTTCAAAGACCGTTGGGAATATTTTTAGGGTGGCTACGTGGGAGCTTGATCAGAATTGAAATCCGTGTCGGTCGATTTTTGGGCAAGTGGTTTGCCAACGCCATTTTAGCTAAATTAAGTGGCTCGGGGAGCCGAAATCTCGATTTTGGCACGGAAGCGGTTCGGCGAGGGAATTTCATCTCATGTTCCGCATCATGAAAGATAATCAATGGCCCAAGAATCTTGCAATTCAGACGTGTAACGAGGGAGATATTGGCAAAACGGTCCGTCGGGGGACGACGCTACGTCCCCTCCGTTTCCCAACCTATCCTTGTTTGATTTGGTCCGTTCAAAGACCGTTGGGAATATTTTTAGGGTGGCTACGTGTGTGCATGATCAGAATTGAAATCCGTGTCGGTCGATTTTTGGGCTGGTGGTTCGCCAAGGCCATTTTAGCTACATTAAGTGGTTCGGGGAGCTGAAATTTGCAGCGATTCACGCATCTATGGAAACCTTATTCCGATCCCTACGGCCCGATGCAGCCGAAATTGACGTTCAACTTCCGCACAAAAAACTGGGCAAGAACGGGATATAACCCTTGACGAAAAACGCAGATCCCCACTGTTTTGGCCGTATCTCCTTCGTTACTTGACGGATTGGGACGATTCCCGTGCCGTTGGAAAGTTAAATTAGAGGTTCACAACAATCCTGACCGGTCCAAATCACATTTCCAATCCATTGAAAAATTGTCGGGCAGTTTGATCGGTAATCCACGCACCGAGCGATCTTGCCCTCCCGGCCCGAAGCGAGATGATTATTATTGTAGAGTAGACATAATGTTGAACATAACTCTATAAAGAAACATAGATAACTACGATGGAATTATATCGGTTATTATTGATTTGCAAATTTTTAAGGAGAGATTGTGGAGTAGACATAATGTTGAACATAACATTTTAATACCTTGATTATCGTTGACGGTTATTGTTTAAGTTCCAATGTCAAGAATTTTTATTTGTTTTGTCTTATGTAATGACGATTAATACAAGTTATGATGATTCTGTATCCAAAATTAGTAATCATAATATCATATATCGAGGGATGGAATAGTTTTTGTGCATGCTACTCAATTCAACACCAAGTATTAGTGATTTAGTTCCTTTGTAAACTCGTACTCAACTGCCAGAGGAAGTTTCCAACGTCATTAGTATCACATGTAGATAAGAGGCAGAATTTCTGGCAAATGAGTAATATATGAATGAAAAGCTAAGAGGCGATAATGAATGTGATGTTGTTCCAGTTTATTGTACATATAATACACAGCAGAGGTCTCCTCTCAGAGCTTAGCAAACAACGGTTTCCTTTTGTGAAGGTGAGCAGATATTGCTTCTTTTAAATCGTGTGAGAGCAGCACGGCGGAGTTCCATGTAGCAACATAATCCAGGCCTTGCTGCAACGCCATGTCCCTGCTCTCTATCAACACCCGCTTTGTTCCAATTATAGCAAGGGGCGACCTCCCAGCAATACCTAACAATCATACTCAATTTCAACAGATCCTGAATTAAAATTAAATAAATTTAGAAATTACCCTCAGCAACTTGAGCAACCCCTTTGTCCATGGCTGCTCTATCGCCGAAAACTTGCGAGACCAATCCCAGGCTCTTGGCCTCCGAACCGGAGAAGTGGCGCGCCGTGAGAGCCAGCTCCATCGCGTTCGCGAACCCAACGATGCCGGGGAGCCTCTGGAGCGTCCCCAGATCTGCGGTGATAGCGAGGTCCACCTCCTTCACCGAGAACTCCGCCTCCTCCGTGCAATACCTCAGGTCGCACGCCGTAATTATATCCACGCCTCCGCCGATGCACGCCCCGTGGACGGCCGCGATTACCGGCTTCCTGCACTCCTCCACCGCCGTCACGGCTCGCTGCATTGACTTGATCTGCCGGCGGAGCTTCTCCCGGGTGCGTCCCTCGTCCGCGGATCCGGTATCCATAGTAGTGGAGTTGAGGAGGTGGAGGTCGATCCCGGTGCAGAAGTGCTTCCCGGCGCCGGAGAGGACGATGACGGCGACCTCGGGGTTGCGGTCGAGGGAGGAGAGAGCATGGGGGAACTCCGTGAAGAAGTCGGCTGAGAGGGCGTTGCCGCGTGAGGGGCGGTTGATCAGCAGATGGAACACTCTTGAGTTGGGCGATTTCCGATTGATTTGCAGGGTTTTGTAATTGGGAATCACCTCTTCCATCTCCCCTTTTCTATGTTGATTTACTATTATTATTATTATTAGTAAATATATGTATATTGATGAGGATGGAGATAAGAGAAGCGAAGGCTATGTGGGCCTAGTTCGCGGCCCATTTTCTCACAATTCAAGGCCCATTAGAACGTCTTTTACTTGGAATTTTGAAAGGAATGCTTTTTTCCTTGATGTAATATCTCTACTATATTTTTTTTTTTTTTTTTTTTTTAAGGAAAGTAAATATTATAGAACGAAAAGGCACCAGTAGTACCAAGAAGATTACAAAATCATCGGGGATTCCTCATTCGACATCCACCTATGAAACCCAACTCCATCATTAACAAAACCAAAAATTCTACCCCAACTCCACACTCTAGCTTTGATTTCTCCAAACAAGTTTGCACTCTCCCATCTTTTGTTCTCAAATCTACTCTCATTCCGCATTTTCCAGATAAGCCAAGTAGTACAACACCAAAGAGCCATCAAGAGCTTCTTATTTTTTTTCCGGCCACTCAAACTAGTAAAGAACTGAAAGTGCGAGGGCACGTCATATGGCTGCGCCATGCTAACTCCGAGCCATTGAAAGATTGCTTCCCATACCTTTGAGGTCTTTGGACAGTGGATCAACACGTGGTTCGTGGATTCCTGCCGATGAAAACAGGCGTTACATCCCACCTCGACTTCACACAACATCACATTTCTTCTCGAGAGGTTGTCACACGTCGGAATTCTGTTCTTCAAAATTCTCCATGCGGTAAGCTTGACTTTGTTTGGAATAGGGATCTTCCACACCTTCGTACTCGTATCAGTTTCCTCCACCGCCTCCGTAGTCTCGTTTGCTTGATCTTTAATAGCTTCATAAGCGGACTTGGTTGTAAAGCCTCTCCCAGTGTCGCCATTCCATGTCCATCCGTCCTTGTTACCTGCACACAGATTAGTACCAGAAACAAGGCTAAGCAGCTCCGAAACTCCTTCCCTCTCTCTCTCAAACAGCTCTCTTCTCCACCTTAAATCCCAACACCATCCAGTATCGGTCCATTCCCCAACTTCACAGATTGCAGCTTCTTTATTCGCACTCAACTGAAAAAGTCTAGGAAAAGTAAACTTCAACGGCTTTTGACCAACCCACCACTGAGTCCAGAATTTAAAGGTCTTCCCATCCCCCACCTTTGGCTTCAAATTTTGAACAAACCAAAAATTGCTCGCCCCTCCCGCCGCAGAAACGATCTTCGGCCACCACCCATCTCTAAATCTACCTTTCCCCACGTTTTCCATACCTGTCTCTCCCCACTCAACCTCACCATAAATGGACCTAACAATTTTTGCCCAAAGCATGTCCCTTCCAGTAAGGTACCGCCACAACCATTTAACGACTAGTGCCTGATTAAACCACTCAATATTTTTAAGCCCCAAGCCTCCTTCATCTTTTGAAGCACAAAGCACCTTCCACTTCACCCAAGCAATCGCACTTTTACTAGCACCCCCTCCCCACAGAAAATTACCAAGTAAAGCATTTAGAGAACTCACAATTGATTTTGGTAAACAGGTAAAAGAGAGCTGATAAATCGGTATGGATTGAAGCACAGCCTTCACCAAGGTCACACGGCCCGCGAGAGAGAACTTCCCATTTTTCCACGAATCGATTTTCTTTCTCACCTTCTCAACCAAGTATTTCCAATCAGCAACCTTTTTGCCCTTGCTGCCCACTTTAATACCGAGGTAATTGAAAGGTAAGGAGCCCACATCACAACCCAAAACAGCCGCCATCCTCTCGATCGTATCCTCCTCGACCCCAACTCCGAAGAGACAGCATTTTTTGAAATTGACGGCAAGCCCTGATAGTAGCTGGAACACTCTGAGAATCATTTTAACTGCCACTGCATTTCTTTCATCATCCTCCATCAAGAAGACCGTGTCATCGGCGTATTGGAGGTGCGAAATTGAAATGTCATCATTTCCTACCTTTACCGGCTTAATCAGCTCCTTCTCAACAGCTCTCGTAATCAAAGAGTGGATCCCCTCCGCTGCAACAAGAAAGAGAAACGGGGAAAGCGGATCCCCCTGCCGTAATCCTCTTTCTAAACACACCTCACCAGATGGAGATCCATTTACCAAAATATTCGTCGTCGCCGAGGAGATACAACCTCTGATCCATTTCCTCCATAATGGCTCAAAATCCATTCTTTCAAGCATTAAATCCAAGAAATCCCACTCAACGGAGTCATAGGCTTTCGCGAAATCCACCTTGAAGATAATCCTCCCCTTTCTCTTCTTAGAAGCCTCCGCGATTGCTTCAGTTAGAACCACCACCCCATCTAGGATGTAACGGCCGCCAATGAAGGCACTCTGATTATCCGAAATAACTGAATCCATGACCTGTTTCATCCTATTCGCCAAAACCTTCGCAATGACTTTGTAGAGGCTACAAATAAGTGAAATAGGCCTAAACTCCTCAAGTGAGCAAGCTCCTTCTTTTTTAGGAATGAGAACGATGAATGAAGAGTTACATCCCCGAGGGATTTTGCCATTGGAGTGAAATTCAGTCATCACCTTTAAAAAATCTTTCTTGATAATCTCCCATGACGCTTTCCAGAACTTGAGGTTAAAGCCATCCGGTCCCGGGCTCTTGTCACCGTCACAGCTCCAAATGGCCTCTTTAATTTCTGATTCTGAAAAAGGTTTGATCAGCTCCGCATTATTTGCTGCAGAAATTTTTCGAGCAGTGAAATCTCCCGGTATCATAGGTAGGACGCGCGGCGTCTTCTTGAAGTGATTCTCGAAGAACGTTTTGACGTTCTCCTTAATGATCTTTGGATCCTCGATCCAGCAACCCCCAACATCAAGCCCTGCAATTTCATTCTTCTTTCTTCTCCCAACAATTGCTTTGTGATAAAAACTAGTATTCAGATCGCCCTCCTTGACCCATTTGACTTTCGTCTTTTGTTGGAGAAGACTACATTTTTCTTTGGATTTAAGGAAAATCTTTGCTCGTAATTCATTTCTCCTGATTGTCTCACTCTCCTCAAGACCAAAGGTGTCATCAAAAATGTCCAGCTCCTGAAGTTCATCCTTAAGATCTGTCAAGTCGTGCTCAATGTTGCCATAAATCCTCATATTCCACTCTTTCAACGCACTCTTCACCAATTTCAATTTCTCTTTGAACACAAAGCAACTCCATCCTTCAATCTTAGCTTCATCCCAAGATTTCCTTACCAACGCGCAAAAATCTGGGTGTGAGAGCCAAGAATTAAGGAACCTAAAAGGTTTGGGTCCCCAGTTCTTGGTTTTTGTAGTCAGGAAGATCGGACAATGGTCCGACACTGATCTCTGAAGCCCCCTTCCGACTGTGTCCGGCCATTCCTGCATCCATTTCTCGTTGACCATAAATCTGTCTAGTTTGCTCTTGCATCCTCCACCAGGTTGATACCACGTAAACTTTCTTCCCTGTGTTCTGATTTCCAGCAGATTACTTTGCCTAATAAAAGCGTCAAAAGACCTTGCATCTGCTTGATTAAAGACAGCACCTTTCCCCATCCTTTCTCCCGAATCACGCACTGCGTTGAAGTCGCCAAGAAAACACAGGCACGAGTCTTTGTTTTGAAGAGCAATGAGCTGTAATGTATCCCACAAAGATTCCTTTTCGGTGGTTCCCATGGGCGCATACACATTAACAAAACAACAATGCAGGCCTCCTTGTAGCCAAATCCCATTAACAATAACAGCCCCCGTCACGTTCCATTTACTAGTTGCCACAAACTTATCCTTGTTCCAGACCGATAGTATTCCACCCGATCTGCCTTCTGACTCCCTCACAGCCCAATCAAAATTACTCATCCCCCACCACTTATCACACATTGGGGAACAGAAAATTTCCATTTTGGTTTCCTGAACAAAACAAAAATCTAAAGCATTTTTCCTAACCAATTCTCCGATATCACTCTGTTTAATGGAACTCCCCAAGCCTCTAATGTTGTAAGATAAAATATTCATTAAGAACCTGTTTCAATATCACCCACGACCTTCGGATCTCCTGCCTTCGCTCTTTGCTCCTTTAATTGCTCGATCATGACCGCGTCTTGGTGATTGCTCGATAAACCCAACTTCTTGGCAAAGAGCCATGTTCTTGTATCTTCATCTCTGTCCGACTTCTCCCAATCCGCCTCAGTAGATCGCGAACCGCTTCCATTCTTACCCATCTCACCCTCTGATTCAATATCAGCAATGAAATTGCCCCAAACTTGATGCTGATTTTCGGTGGCTTTTGATTTATGAATTTTCTTCCTCGAAACTCCTCCTCGTCTGTTCACCGTTCCTTTCTTATAAACAACCCCCGCAGTGAGAGAATCTGATACCCTCGAGGGATCGCACTCCTCCCCCTCAAGTTCATTTTGAAATTCCTTCTCTTTCTCGTTTCTACTCCCTTCGTTGATCTCTCTACCTCTACTCTCTGGCTCATTTGAAGGTGATTTATCAATCCCTTTGGAGGAAACCATCTGGACTTGGCTCCCTTTATCTGTGCCAGAGTAATGTGGGAACGGGCCATTAGTTTCCACAACCTTCCTCTCAAGTTCTGAGACGCCGTTTTTTTGAGTAACCGAATCATTTCCTTCACCGTCCTCTGTTTCCGACTCGACGATGGAAGCCTTCGCCGGAGACTGTGAGATATCTAGTAAAGAACATTCTGAGTCAGCATCTTCGTCCAAAGACCACTCCTCCTCCTCCGGGGAAACGAAATTATCGGGCATTTCTTCCACCCGGATTTGGAACGAAGCACCGTCGATTTTACATTTCATGATGTTTCCAATAGAGTTGAACCCAGTAGACATCTGTATATAAGCCACGTCCAGCCTCTCTTTCGTTCTTGTTTTTTCTTCAATTTTCAGAAGCAACCCGAACCTCGCGCTTGCCGTACTGAAGAAACGGGAATTCCAAACATGTAGCGGGACTCCGGTCCATTTAGTCCAGACAACTCTTTGATAGTTGATATCCACAGATTTCCAAGGCCTCCACCACTGCAACCAGAAGTCTCTCCATTCGTTGAGCTTATTGAGATTTTCCTCGGTCGTCTGCTCGTTGCTGCTTTGGATTAGGACCATGTTGCCACCGAGGGAGTTCAACTTAAAACAACCTGCGCATTCACTATTTATTTCCTCTCGAACTTCCTCCCAGAGAAACTCAGATTTAATGTAACCTGTAAAAGCCCCATTAAGCCAAACCAGGTCTTCTTCCGTCGTCTGGAACTGTAAGGTTTCGTCATCAAGTTCTTTATCATCTTTAGCACCTGTAAGAGCTTCCTTAAACGAGACACCTGCGTGTCTGTTATACACTTTCATGTTGCATTGCTGGATCTGTTTCAACTTTTTTTCTTTGACGCTATTCTGCTCATTCCTTCTCTTCTCATCATCCCTTTCGAATTTAGGCTTATAAACTCTAACCTTATAACTGCCAATCCAAAGTTTGTTCAGGTCCTCCAGTAAAGTCTCAGACCTCTCCACCTTTTCAAATCGAACAAAGCCGAACGGTCTTCCCCAAAGATCTCTCTTCCTTGGGCAGTATACATCCACCGTCTTCGCAACCGTCTCGAACTTACGTCTTAGAAAATCAATGCTGCAATCCTCTGGGATGTTGTTAAAGAAAAAGGTTGTAGTGCCTTCACGTTCATTCGAACTCCAATCTCTCCTTCCATTCAAACTGCTCCGGTTCCAGCTTCTTGCTGGTTTTCTCTCGACATGTTTGGGACCAATCCCTCTTCTTCTCACCTCTCTCCACTCTCTCTCCCTCTCTCTAGGCTCCATTGTAGAGTTTATCACTGTTTTTAGGAAGTAATCAACTACAACGAGCAATACATCAATCAAACAAAAACAACTGTAAGGTAAGCTCTGTCCTTAACTTTGCTAATTTCAGTTCAAATCTACTCCATTCGTTTCAACATGGCACCTTCAATTCATTTCATTTATTATACAATACGTTCAACCCCAAGAACAACCCATCTGCTTGAAAACTTTGAAGGTAATTTGCTATCTCAATTGCTCAATTCAATTCGCATCCATATCAACTGAACATCACCCGAGATAAGGAAGTAGAACTTAGCTTTAAAAGAAGAAGGACTGACTGCCCGTTCGGTTGGGATAAAGCGACGTGACAGCAGCGACGATTGGTCGCGGGTGAGCGGCACGGCGCGGTGGGCGTGGCCGGCAGGTGTTTCTGGGCGGCGGATCTATGGCGACGGCGGGCCGGCAAAGACCTCTGGGCGGCGGATCTGCTCAGGAGAACTCAGCTATTTCGATGCTTCTGTACTGCTATTTCTGGAGGAGTTACTCTAACGATCTGGAGTCATCGCCATCGGGAAAGAGCAGCGGATCAGGGGAGAAGACGATCTATTCGTCGAGCCCGTAACCGAACCCGAACCCGGGCCAAGCGGGGTGCGAGAGGGGGCAGATCGTGTTCTTGGAGGGGGAGGGGGTGAGGAGGTTTGAGCTGGAGGATCTGCTGAGGGCGTCGGCGGAGATGCTCGGAAAAGGCGGGCTCTGGAACGGCGTACAAGGCGGTTTTGGACGACGGGAATAAAGAACAATATTTTTTTCCAAGTGCATTAATTAATTTTAACAGTAGATGCACGGCGTTGAATAACTATATTAAAACAAATTAAATTAATTTTAATGACAATTTTGTGATTTTTCAAAAATAAATGATCTATGATTGGAATGGTTGGTAATGTTTTTTTTCCATTCTAATATTGCCTATTTTTTTTCCGCCAGTCTTACGTTTTTTAGGAAATGCATTCTTTTTTTTGTAGTTTTCTTTTTTTTTCTTTTACAAAAATAGTGTAATTTGACTAATTGTAAAATAAAAAATATACATATTAAATTAAAAATATATATGAAATTTTTTAAATTAATACATACTTATATATATAGGGCTAGAATAAAAACACTCTTAAGTGTATAAAATATAAATGATTTTCAGCCCTTAGAGCACTCCCAGCAGATCACTTAAATGCATCACTAACTCTAAATTTAGGCTAAAACAATTGAAAATGAGATAAAAAAATGCATCCAACAGATCCCCTAAATTGGATGGGGCCCACAAAAAATTTTACACCTCCCTAAATTCAATCTTAAATTTACACCCACCCTAAAATTATTTTAAGCTTATAATTAGTAGGACCCACACATAATTATTGTTTTTATGTAGAAAATAGGAGATCTGGTGTATACATTTATAAAATTGAGATCCTAAAATTAAATAGGGAAGCTTTAGGGAGGAATATAGGAGCATAATTTTGGGATTTCTGCTGGGAGTGCTCTTAGATCATCAAGATCTACGGTTGATTCGTAACCATGTTGGATGAATTCGTGGTCCTGAGTTCGAATCCCAAAGGTAACAAAAATTTATTTTTCGCAATTCGTAACCATGTTGGATAAAATTCGTACATTAAAAAACGTTTATATTTTATACACTTAAGAGTGTTTTTATTTTAGCCCACCCCTATATATATATATATATATATATATATATATATATATATATAGGGTTGGGTTCCGGTGGATCCCTATGCTTATAATAGATCCGTAGATCCAAATCTAGACCACACATTTATGACATGTGGCGCATCAAGATGGTGACACGTGGCAAGGCATTTGAAGGCAAAATCTGGAGAGGGGTAAAATTGGAATGTAATTTTCGAAATTAAAAAAAAAATAGATTTTCTCAAAATAGGTATATTTTAGATGCATAAAGTTTCATACGAGAATGCATGAACTTTCATATAAAAATGCATAAAGTTTCATATAAAAATGCATAAGATTTCACCCCACCCCAACCCCACCCCCCACACCCCTGAACCCCACCCCACCCCCACCCACCCCCTACCCCCCCTCCCCCCCCAAAAAAAAAATTATTTTTTTAAAAACTGATTTTCTGACCACTGACCCACCCCCCACCCACCCCCCTACCAAAAAAAAATTTTTTTTTTTTATTTTTTTTTTTCTCAAAAACTGATTTTCTGACCACTGACCCCCCCCACCCCACCCCCCAAAAAATTTTTTTTTTTTGAAAATCAGTTTTTAAAAAAATAAAAAAACAAATTTTTGGGGGGTGGGGGGGGTGGTGGGGGTGGGCCAGCAATCAGAAAATCAGTTTTTGAAAGAAAAAAAAATTTGGGGGTGGGGGTGGGTGGGGGTGGGGGTGGGGCAGGGGTGGGGTGGCGAAACTACCAGATTTATTAAAATGAAATGCATGTTTTGTATAATTTAATGCATTTTTATGTGAAAACTTTATGCATTTTGTTTGATTTTATATACATGTGAAACATGCCTATTTTTGGGGGGTGGTAATGGGGAGGGTTGGGGGGTGGTGTGGGCTGGATTGGGGGGGTGGTATGGGGTGGGGTGGTGAAAATACCAAAACTCGAAAAATTAAATGCATTTTTCTGTTCAAAGTTATGCATTTCATGTGAAAACTTTATGCATCTTTGTGTGAAACTATATGCATCTAAAATATATCTATTTTGAGAAAATCTAAAAAAAAATATTTTTTTTTAATTATTAAATCCGAAAATTACATTCCAATTTTACCCCTCCAGATTTTGCCTTGGAATCCTTGCCACGTGTCACCATCTTGATGCGCCACATGTCATAAATGTGTGGTCACGATTTGGATCTAGGGATCTATTATAAGCATTGGGATCTATATGATCTCATTCATATATATATATATATATATATATATATATATATATAGGGTGTGGTTCTAGAGAGAACTACATAATTTGTGAGAACGGGAGAACCATCAAATCTAATGCATCCACTGTAAAAATTAATGCATTCGCTGTTAAAATTAATGCACTAAAAAAATTTAAAAAAAAATGCTCCCTTCAGGATTCGAACCCAGGATCTGCATTCATCCAACAAGATGATGCATCCACCGTAGATCTTGATGATCGAATGGCTGAAAATGGTTCTCCGTCTTCTTTTATTTATGGTTCTTTCTTGAACCTCTCCCTATATATATATATATATATATATATATATATAGGGGAGGGCTAGAATAAAAACACTCTTAAGTGTATAAAATATAAATGATTTTCAGCCCTTAGATCATCAAGATCTACGGTTGATTCGTAACCCTGTTGGATGAATTCGTGGTCCTGGGTTCGAATCCCAAAGGTAGCAAAAAATTATTTTTCACAATTCATAACCATGTTTGATGAATTTGTAACCATGTTGGATAAAATTCGTACATTAAAAAATATTTATATTTATATTTTAGAGAAGTTAGAAATTTTAAGCATATTTTTTTTTCTCTCTTATATATTACTCCGTCCGTCGATAAAAAGAAGTCACAATTTTTCATTTCCGTCCGTCCTAGCATTTTCTGAAATAATACCACTAACTAGCAACTATTACCCTTAACATTTCTACAATTGTCATTCATAGATCCACCATTTTTAATTTGTCATTTCTTTAATTAATTTATTTTCCATTTTTTTAAATCATTTCCCCACTCACTAAATAAACAAATAATTTTCTTAACACCCATACCAACTTTCCTCATGACATATTTACGTGGAGCGAATGGAGTATATAATAACAATTATAATTTTTTAAAAGTAATAATTGTAATTAGTCAGCCTATTTTGCAAACTTGTGTTTTTAAAGATTAATTTTATGAAGTGTTAATTAAAACTTTTATTTTATTAATATACTACTTTATTCTTTTATAGTACAATTATGAATATTGTATAAAATATATTTAAATTTTATTTAGATTTCTTTTCTAATTATATATATATATATATATATATATATATATATATATACACACATTATTTTAATTAAAATTATTACATGTGCATTGTATAGAAGACAAATTTAGTTATAATTAATACTCCCTCCGTCCACGAAAGAACTTCTTATCTTTCCTTTTTGGGACGTCCACAAAAGAACTTCCTACCTATTTTTGGACTATATCCCATCACTTAATTATAATCCTCTTACTTTTCACTTTTCACAACTCTCAATATTAATTATAACACCTTTTCACCACTCCCAATACACTCAACTACCTTTTATCCACTCTCAATACACTCAACAATATTTTTTCTTAAAACCTGTGCCACTCTCTTCTAGAAAGTTTTTTCATGGACGGAGGGAATAATTATCATCTCTAACTCTCCTTTTGTAGTGGTGACGGCGCCGCCGAAAAAAGTAATGATCGTGGGTGTCTATATTTAGCAACCAATCTCTGGCATCATCAATCATCACATAGTATATAATACAACTGAGTTTTGCGTATGATATTCAAACTCGTATATAATTAGTCTTGGTGGTACGGGGTAAATAAGAATTATTGATGCAATACTGATATATATGAATAAAGTTGATACAATAAATTATAATATTAAGCATTAAGGTGCGCAAACAAGTAAGGGCAGAGGTGGTTGGACTGCAACGGTTATTGCGCAAGGTAGAGCAGCCGCGGCGGCGGGGATCTCAACAACCTTAATGTTAATTAGATTGTGATCAGTAGCAGTAGGGGCTTTGTCTTTGATTTCCATTTGCAGGGGCTTCTTGTTTCGGAAAATCCCATACACCAACATTTGTAACATTCCCAAGAAAAATCCCATCACATTCGGGAGCTGCACCAACGTATGTCATTAATTAATTACTATAATTAAGAGGAATTAATTAATGAGCAGAGCACTCACCGCCACACATAAATCCTTTTGGAACAAACCGTAGCCGAACCACATCACTGCGCTCAGTGTCAAGAAAAATGACAACGGAAATGGCATGAATTCCACGCTTCGCGTTCGGACAACTCGAAACTTGGCGCGTAATTAATTAATTAATTAATTGTCATATTATATATATAAATATAGAAAAAGAAAAGAAAAAAGTAGTAGGAGTATTAATTATACCACAATGCTTAAGGGAGCTGCAAAAACACAGACGGAAACAGCGACACAAATCCATCCAACCACCTGAGCTCGGGTGTTGCCCTCGAATATGAAGAATGTCACCGCAAATATCACAAAAAGAAGCCCCACATTCATCAACCCCAGGATCTTGCCAGTATGACTCTGAAATTAAGTAATTATATAAATATGCATGTACTATATATATAAATTAAATAAAGAGGAATGGATCCTACCCTAGCTTTGTTGGAAGCATAAATGAGGAAGATGAAGATGTAGGCAGTCTCAATTAGGCATCCGAATGAATTGATGGAGATGAGAAGCATAGTATTTGTCTTGAGCAACGCATAATACATCCACAGCATCGATGAGAAGAGGGCCACTGCATAAGGCAGTGAATCGAATCCCATAGTAGATTTTTCCTTGTAAATCCGGATGAATGTTGGCCTGCATGTATATATTTACTTTATTAATTTATTTATTTTTTCTCAATTACTCACTTCCTTACAACTATCAACTTACACTGGAGCCAGGTACACCAAGACTGAAATAATGTTACCTGCACAGCCAAAATATTAATAAATAAATGCATATATATCTAGTTGAACAAATCACAACCCAAATGTTGCATGATTTTATATATTCAAAAATTAAGTATGAAAATCGACATGAGATGAGTTATTTATACCTAAGATGCCGAATGTGAATGCCCAGGGATGATGAATGTCGAAGAGAGCCATATATGAGTGGTAGCTGGCCGGCGAAGGCTCTCTAATTAGTCTCTCTCTAATTAGCTAGTTCATGCAGAATATGGGATGACTGCTTATGATACATATATAGAGAGAGGTGGGAGAAAGAGAAGTCATCTTTGTTGCATGACATGTGGAAAAATTAGTAGGTGGCGTACGATAAAATCATTCAGCCTGCCTCACGTGCCCTACCACCTCATTCTTACGTATCTCCACCTCGGACGCTGCGGCATATACATACATGCATTCCAACTACCTACTTAATTAGCCAAATTAATTATAATAACCCTACTTAATTATGATACTTACATTTTGAATTAATATATAAAAATTAAATAAAATAAGTTGTGTCACTCAACTCAATTCATAAAGTAGAGTTAATAATTAAGGTATGATACGTAAGAGAGGATGGCGTTGTTGTCACGCGGAATGGCGATATTTGTGGTGGCATAAAGCAGTTTGCAGTGGTAAATTAAGGAAAGAGGGATGATGAGAGGTTCACGTGATACCCCACACACATTTAAGCACAAACACCCACCCCTTAAATCATCATCTATCGATCCCACACAAATTTAAGCACAAAACACGCACCCCTTAAATCATCATCTATACTAGTCAGGTTTTTTTTTTTTGGAACAAACATTCGAGATGAGGGTTAGACAGACCCCGGCCATAATCTATAAATTAAAACATCAATCAATATCTCATACATGACGTTGTCCCAAAGTGACAATGCCCAACAAAAACCACAAAGAAAAACGGACATCAGGTAGAGCAAAATCATATATAGGTATAGCCCAAAAATAACTACATTCATAAGACAAGGAAAACAACATAAAAAAAGAACAGACTCAAAACAAACTAACTATCAACCTGATATTTGAATCTAAAATTAGGATAATCAATTTGATCCATCATAACCAGAATAAGAAAATAATGAAAAGCAGAAAAACAATCAAAAATAATTCAATGCTTAGACCTAATGTCCTCTTCTAACCATAAAGTCAGCATGCATGCCGATTTTCTTCGCAGTGAATATAAGTGAAACGAATCTATCGATGCCAAATAAGCAAATTTCCCTCTCCTAGCCGATCGATTTTCACCATCATATATTACTCCATATACATGCATATTCATTTATTTTCCACTATAATTACCATTAATCTCGATTTTTAATTTGTGGTCGGAACTGTAACGTACGCATATTATATATAATATGTATACCTGATGTCCAAAAATCTTTTCCCATGTAGGGATTAGCAACACATTATTAATTAATGGCTTTGCTTCCTCCACCTTCATTTCTTGCCCCATATTCAGATGATTTAATGACTTATGCGTCCTCACTCACTTTTAATTTCTTTTTCTCCTTGATTCCATGCCCATTTGGAGCGCGCGGTTACGTATTCAGAATTGTAGTGACACAGAAGAATGATATTTATGCTCTCAGATGCCGTTATTTTTTGTATGCATCTACGGGTTTATATTATATGTGAATGCTAGCTATCCACAACTTCTTAATAGAGTAGACTGAATTTAAATTTTATACATATTGAAATATTTCGATATTCATTATTAAATCATTTTGGACTTGACCAATTTTAAATTGAGCTTAATATATTGATAAATTAATCTAAGAAAAAAAATTGAGCTGGGAGCCTCACCCGGCCTCCAAATATTCTTTATTTTTATTTTATAAATCTAGTGATTCATCGGAAATTTGCACTACGGCCCATCACAACTACAATATGGATGCATTTTAAAGAAATTACGTAATTTCCTAAAAAAAATTAAGGGATAATTGCGTGAAAATACACAAACTTTGCCAAAAATCCATATTTGACGCGAAGTTAAGATTTTATATTTTAATACACCAACTTTCGTTATTGTCCAAATTTGACACGACTTAATTCTTAAAAATTCAAAAAACAACCCCTTTTTGTAAATAATTATACAAAGACCCACTTATGTTATTATTTGGAACATTTAAACCAAAATAAGATATATCCTTATGATGTTTTCTTTTAATCTTTGATCCGCGCCTAAAATGGTTTAAAAGAAAACATCATAAGGAAATATCTTGTTTTGGTTTAAATGTCCCAAATTATAACATAAGTGGGTCTTTGTATAATTATTTACAAAAAGGGATTGTTTTTTGAATTTTTAAGAATTAAGTCGTGTCAAATTTGGACAACAACGAAAGATGGTGTATTAAAATGTAAAATTCTAACTTCGCGTTAAATATGGATTTTTGGCAAAGTTTGTGTATTTAGGTGCAATTTTCTCAAAAATTAAAAATAATTCATAATATTACTCAACATGTACATGTATAATTATAAAAGAGAGAAATTAATTAAGTACTAAAAATACTATATTGGTAACGAACTTTCCTCTTTCATTATATATTTTTTATCATTCATATATAAGTGTCGTTCTTTCACACAGTAATACCTTCATTTAAAAAAAAGGGTTATTAGTCTGTAAATACACGAACTTTTTATATTTTTTGAAATTTAACATGACTTTTATTTTTAGTCCACAAATACACGAACTTAGCATTTTTTCTAATTTTTGACATCGATCTGAAAAAAAACTCTATTTATTGTTGTGGTGGAGGCCGAAATACATGACGTGGACTACGGAATATGCACTTGAATAGAGTAATTTGATTCATTATGTTGATTAGAGAGTGAATGACATGATATACTAGCCTTCACGTTAATAGTAAATTAGAATTTTTTCTTGTCGATGTCAAAAATCAGAAAAAATGTTAAGTCCGTGTATTTGTGGGCTAAAAATAAAAGTCATGTTAAATTTCAGAAAATATAAAAAGTTCGTGTATTTACAGACTAATAACCCTAAAAAAAATGATGCATAGATCCGCCCCTATATATACCTAGGGACGTGGACCCCACAAATTTTGCATAAATACGTAAGCGTAAGCCACGTCAACACCAAACAGCATACAGTAGTCCCATTCCCATCTCCTCACTATTAGAATTAATCATCGATCCCAATGGTTCAAATTAACTTGTGGGTAAATGAAGTGGTCATCGCATAGTGTATAGGAAATGTGGTGTGTTGGGCTAAATCTCGCGGCACACGTGAATTATATAAAGATCGATGATATGATTAATATATTAGTCGACAAGTGACGTATGTATATATGTTAATTCCAAGTGTCAATATCAAGCAAATAATTGTGGTGACGCAATGAGATAGCTAGCTAGTATGATTAGGGGGCAAAATCAGAGCAATCATTTGGTTGCAAGATTAAGATGGGTGGAGGAATTATAACGATTGATTAATGCATGCATATTTCATCACTTCTACATTTGGCAGCTCATCCATTTCCCTTCCAAACTTGTTTCAATTCCAGATATATATGTATATGTATGTATACTCATAAGTCATAAAACACCAAAATATGCAGTAACTAGGATTGGTTGCATCCATTTGTGGGTGTGTTTGTGTGGCTACAATATAATTCATTATTCTTGTGCACATTGCCAATAATTCAATTTACAGGGCCAACAAACTTTTATTATATATTTTCTGAGATTTAATATCACTTTTATTTTCTGGCCATAAAAACATGAATTTATTATTTTTTCTGATTTTTGACACCAACAAAAAAAAAATTCTAATTTATTATTGATGTGAAAGTCGTAATATCATATCATTCACTCTCCAATCAACATAATGAATACAATTATTCTATTCAACTGCATATTTTGTAGTCCACGTTATGTATTCCGACCTTCATGTCAACTGTAAATAGAATTTTTCTTTATTAGTGTCAAAAATCAGAAAAAAAAACGTTAAATTCATGTATTTGTGGATAGAAAATAAAATTCATGTTAAATTTCATAAAGTGAGAAAATATATAAAATGTGTGTATTGAGAGGCTAATAATATATATACCCAACTTAAACACGACAAATTAATATAATGTAACAAAGAAACTACACTCCCAATTCGCAGAGAGTCGGTAGATTACGTGCAAGTAGAGAGTCCGTTCGCGCGTATAATAAATAATTAATCACAAAGGCTTGTTTACGTGCATTAGTTGGCTGCTCACATCTCTAGCTCATCATAGTATCATTCTAATTTAGTAGTAGTAATTTGAATGAGAACTAGCATGTCAGTTTTTTTTTTTTATTATTACTATTACTTTTTCTACTTATGAAAATAGGTTATAATTAAGTGAGAGCAACACGAGTTTTAAGAAGAATTAGTTATTTATTTAGTGAATGGAAAAAATAGTTCTATAATTTTTTTTAGAAAAATAGAGAGAGTCATGTAAGAGAATTAACTTCACAAATTAAAAATTGGTGACAAAAAAATTATTAAAATATTTTTTTATGGACGAATGAAAATAATAAATTAAAACCTATTTTTATGAATAAGAGGAATTATTATTATTATTTCTTTCATTTCGCAAAATCTAATCAGTATATAATTCACGGCGCACATCCCACAGTATATCCTCTCGTCATGCTATTGCCTACCAATTGTTTAGTTGAGATGGCACAGCCACATAAAAAGTGGCCATCATAAGTTGTGTAGGAATATGATGATAACAAGTCAAGATTAATATATGTATGCATGCATCATGCATGTACACATTGCGGTTTCATTTGATGCGGTTTGGCATCAAAATTAAATCAAACCGTAAAATACGATTTGATAATTTTTTGAAATCAAATTAAAGTGTATTAATACTAAAATTAAATCATCAAATTGTATTCATACGATTTAATGGTGTGCGATTTTCTTATTTCGAAGTAATAAAAAGATCTTCAAAAATAATAAAAATATTAAGAAGTATTCTAAAACTTAAATGAAATGATTTTAATTTATGTGTATTTTTAAGGATAAAATAGCACTTTTTATAAATAATCAAGAAGTTGTATAAACTTCACATCTTCAACATACTTCAACTTATGTGATAGAACCAACAATCCAACATTAATATTGTATGAAAAAAAGATGACAATAATTAATAGCGCATGTAATGAGTAATATATAGTTATCTGTACTATTTCTTGCATCTTTTTTTAAACATAACTAAATAAGTGTGCAACAAATTACTAAACTAATAATAATAATAATAATAATAATAATAATAATAATAATAATAATAATAATAATAATAATAATATACGGTTTACAGTTTGGTTTAATCTATAATTTTAAAAAATCAAACCTAAACCATAAACTATATTTTTTCTAACATATAAACCAAACCATATTTTTCAAACCATAAACCAAATCCAATCGCATAAATATGGTTTAGTTTGATTTGATCTACGGTTTAAACTAAATTGTGAACACCCCCACGGACATCCAACTTTGTAAATTAGTTATTTCATGTGTTTCTCTAAGTATATATATTAGCAGGGCCGATCCTATATCTCATAGGAATCTAAGCAAAAATTAGAAAATTGACCCTTATAATTTTATTTTTATATTGACGATACAATAATAATATATTAACATAATTTTTTTTTTCAGCCAATTATTCAAAAAAAAAATTCAATCAAAAGATAAGAAAAGATAAGGTATAGTAAGAATTCAACACTAATGGTATGATCTAAATAACGAAAAGAATTTTCATAAGACGAAGCTTTGTAAATAAGTACCTTATTGTTAAGCAAAAGTAATTTTTATACATATACTAAGAGCACTCCCAGCAGAAATCCCAAAATTATGCTCCTATATTCCTCCCTAAAGCTTTCCTATTTAATTTTAGGATCTCGATTTTATAAATGCATACACCAGATCTCCTATTTTCTACATAAAAATAATAATTATGTGTGGGCCCTACTAATTATAAGCTTAAAATAAATTTAGGGTGGGTGTAAATTTAAGATTGAATTTAGGTGGGTGTAAAAAATTTTGTGGGCCCCATCCAATTTAGGGAATTTGCTGAATGTATTTTTTATCTCATTTTCAATTATTTTAGCCTAAATTTATAATTAGTGATTGATGGGTGTGTTTTAGTTATTTATATTCGTGTTGTTTGCCATGGATTATATTCGATATTACCCATGTTGTGGTGCTTTTGGCGCAGGAATTAGATGGATTGGAGATGGATCTCGTGGATGCAAAGAGATGGTGAAAGTCGAGATTTTTGATAAAGAATTGCATGAATTTTGGAGGAGATTAGAGATTGGGCTTGAAGTTAATTATTTTAGATTTAATTAAAGTCTAATACTCTTATTTAAATTATTTTTTGGGGTTTTGTTTTGTAAAAGGCCGAGAAGCCCATGTTATAGGGCTGATCGGTACTTTAGGGATTTTAATCCCATATATATTTGCAAAAGATAGAAACAGCCGCACACTTTTTAGCTTTAAGTTAGGACTCTAATTAGTTTTAGCAAGAGCCGCAAGTTTAGAGGGATTAGGAATTAGAGTTTGACTTTGATTAGGGCATTACATATATTTTCTTTTAAGCTTTTGATCAGACGTTTATTTTCATGCATGGAAGTTAAGTTTAGGTTTATTTGCTTAACTTGATACAGCCGCACTTTTTGAAATTGATAGCTATAGTTAACTTTATTCATGCAACTTTCCCTTCATGCAATTTGATTCTTTCTACGTATTTTAGTATTGATTTCATAGCTTGTTTCGTTTATTTTATTCATGTTTAATTTTATTTATTTGATTGTTTTTATTTTAAGCATGAGTAGCTAAATCTTTTAATTCGGCGAGAATAATGAAACTCTAATTTAATGATCTGTGAGACCTAATTGGTTTAAAATTGGTTCCTATTGATTTCGATTTATTCCTAGGGTTTAAAGATAATTTTGATTTTATTTAAGTCTGGCCAACTTAAGTTTAATTGGATTACAGTCAATTAGCACCTCCAATCCGTAATTGTTGGAATAGGGCTGATTAGTGATAAAACTACCATGTTCGTAGTAGGAATTAATTGGTATATTAATTATTACTAGCGTATCTAGGATAATTGATATAAACTGGGTTCCTTCATCTTAATGCTATTAGAATATTAAATCTAGGTCTGGCGTCTCCAGCTAGGTTATATTTTAATAAGGGAAATAAGCAGGTCTGGCGTCTCCAGCTGTTTATCGACACAGTAAGTAGGAATTGGGGTACGTCCGTTGCGTTTCACGGTATCCTATAACTGGTTGGTTGATAGGGATTAATTAATTCTTGCGTCGAGGATCAGAGATTAAATTAGTGTGGATTTATTTGAGCCGAATTACCTTTTTATTGATTTATTTCAAGAGTTATTTTATTTGATTTAATTTGCTTTCTTAGTTAATTAATATTCTTCTCAAATTTAAGGCGTGGTGGCTACACCAAAATTATAGATTTTAGGGAATTGAATGATTTTACCTGCTCTCTGTGGGATCGACCCTGCTTGTCATTATACTAATTTATTTTGATAATTCTGCAGGAATTATTTGGTGGTATACGACGTCCACCAAATTGGCGCCGTTGCCGGGGAGCGGTGTTAATTAATTCTTTTCCCTTTATTTTTTTTTCTTTGTTTATGAGCAGATCGTCCAAGCCAAACCTCCTCTACAATTTTGAATTTGAGAAGACCGCGAAGAAGTTTAGGAAGGAGGCAAAGGCGAGGAAGTTACTGGATCTGCTGGATTCGCAGCCTGACCTTCCCGTTCGACCAGAACAGTTCGTCGAGGAGAAGCTCGGTGTTGTAGCTGCTGACGAGGTTCTGTTTGCCCAAACAGACCACGATTCAGAGACAGAAGCAGACAGTGAAGAGGAAACCGACTCGAATTCTGTTGCAAGTACTGAGAGCGACATGGCTGACGATCCTAGAATGTGCGATCTCTCCAGCCACGAAGCTGATGACCCGCCCACCCCAATTCAGATGCCGGCAGCTGCTACCGGTATTGAGATTAAGCTTGGACTGCTTAATGTTCTCCCGAAGTACTATGGCAAGAAGGGAGAAGATCCGTACAATTTCTTGAGCGAATTCATCAAGATCTGTAAGGTGCAGAAACGCCCCGCTGGAGTGACGGATGAGCACTTTCGATTGGCTGCCTTTCCATTTACCCAATCGGCCGAGGCGAATTCTTGGTTTGCTAGTCTTCCACCGAATTCCATCTCAACATGGGCCGAGATGAAGAAACAGTTTTTGGAGCACTTCTTTCCTCCTACCAAGACGAATGCCTTGAAGAAGGAGATCAGCGGAGTTAAGCAAGAGTTTGATGAGTCATTGAGCGCATACTGGACCCGATTCAGACGATTGGTGGATAGTTGCCCGAACCATAAATTTTCTGATGGAGATTTGTTGCAGTATTTCTACCAAGGGATGACAGTTGACACAAAGAACTTGGTGAATTCATCTAGTGGAGGCGGATTTTCTCAGAACACTGTGAGTGAAGCTAAGAGGTTGATTCAGCACTTGGTGGAAGCCACAAGAGAGTACGAGGAGCCGCGTATCCAATTGCTCAAGAAAGCCGCTCAAGCAAGTTCCTCTCACTTTGAGGATAAGTTTGAAGAAAGGATGGGAAGGATAGAGAAGATGTTGAGCACTGTGGTGGAAAAAGTGGCAAGTCCTGGACAACCTATGGAGAAATCATGTGGAACGTGTGGAAGTTTTGGCCACACGAGCTTGCAATGCACCGGGGGTGAGAAAGAATATCAAGCACAAGCGAATTCTTCTCACAATTTTTACAGCTGCGACGCGCCACTGCCCCATTTGCCCAAACGGGACCCCTACTCGAATAATCAAAATGCACCATGGAGAAACCATCCTAACTTTCGTTGGGGGGATCCGGATCAGAGGCAACCGCAGCAGCAACATCAGCCACAGCAGCAGAACTACCATCCTCCACATCAAAGGACAGGGTACCAAGCACCACAAGTTCAACAATCTGTTCCGGAAAAGCAAGGCAAGTCACTTGAGGAGATGATGGCGGACTTAATTGGTAATCAACAATTTTTGCAGAATAATGTGCAACAGCTTCAACAATCTCAAGCCGAGCAGAAGGTGCAGATTGAGGGGTTGGCTCGTCAAGTGTCTCAACTCGCAACTTCCGTGAATCAACTCAAAGGCCATCAAGGCAAATTGCCATCGCAAGTCCAAGTGAATCCTCAGGAAAGTGTGAACTTGATCACCTTGAGAAGTGGCAAAGAATTGGATGAACCACCAATCAAGAAAGTGGAAAAAGCTCGAGAAGGCGAATCTGGCGAGAGCAACTGTTTGCCCAAACAGAACGATTCTGAAGAACTTGTGCTCACTGGAGGTCAATCTGGAAATACGTCTCGTTTGCCCAAACAGGACAGTGAGTCTGAAGCTGTGCAGAAAGGAAGGAAGGCAGAACGAAAAAGTGTTGAAGATGATTCGACCAAGGAGGAACTAATACTGAGCCTCCGCGATCCTAAGTTTGTGCCACCAGTACCTTTCCCAAGAAGGTTAGCAAGGAAGAAGCCTGAGGAAGAGATCAATGACTTCATGAAGATATTTGGAAAGTTGGAGATTAATCTTCCTTTCCTCCAAGCACTCAAACTCCCTCATCTGAGCAAGTTTTTGAAGGACTTCATCGATGGAAAGTCTAAGAAATCTGGAAAGATTGTGATGGGCGAGAACGTGTCAGCAGTGATACGAAAAGAGTTGCCGCCCAAATGCAAGGATCCAGGTATGTTTTCTCTGCCATGTTTCATCGGTGATACTAAGATTGAGCATGCTATGTGTGACCTAGGAGCTTCTATTAATGTCATGCCCTTAGCTGTTTATAATAACCTAATTGGTGTGAAGTTGGTGGCTACTAAGGTGGTAATTCAGTTGGCTGATGGGTCATGTGTTCATCCTGAGGGTCTTCTAGAGAATGTTCTTGTAAAGGTGCATGATTTTGTTTATCCTGCTGACTTTTATGTGGTGAAAATGAGTGGTATGCAGTCGAAAGAGTCAGCCGGTGTTCTGTTAGGTCGTCCTTTCTTAAGGACCACTAGGGCAGTCATTGATGTTTATAGTGGTACCATTTGTTTGGATTATCATGGAGAAAAGTTTACTTTCAACATTGATGATACCATGAAAAGTCCCCTTGTTGTTAAAACTGTTTGTGCCACTAACATTACTGACCCTTCTGTCCAAGAACATCTTGAGACTAAATCTGTGCAGGACAAGTTGGAACCGACCTTGATCAAAAGAGCAACTGGTCTTGATGCTCGTGGGATGAACAATGAAGAAATCAAAGAATCTACCAAGTCTCTTCATGCCCATCCGAAATTGGCAGATTCTGGAAATACGTTCTGTTTGCCCAAACAGGACAAAATTCTTCACGATGACCCGAAATTCACAGGTTCTGGACATACGGTTTGTTTGCCCAGACGGAAGCCACGTTATAGAACTCTGCATTTTAATGTGGAACTACCTGACTTAAAAGATAAGTGTGAGGAGGAGCTCCGTTTGGAAGCCTATAATACCAACATGGGGTATGCAGATCTAATAGCGATAGCTTATCACAAGCATCGATTCTGGAGAACATTTGAAGTCGGTGAAAAGGTCCGATTCATGCTTGGAAGGCAATGGATAGGTCCTTTTGAGATACAGTCTGTTTGGCCAGGCGGACCAGTGGAGATTAAGAGTTTGGCTACGGCAAAGACGTTTGTAGTCAACTATCACAAGTTGGAGCCATATTGCGATGCATCTCATATAACAACTGTGGAAGAAATTCCATTGTCACCTCAGACGAGATTCTGATTGCATCAATAGTCTAGCCAAAGACTTTAAATAATGGCGCTTATCGGGAGGCAACCCGATTTTCTTTCCCTTTTATTTTTCCTATTTTGCCTTTCTCTTCCTTTATTTGTGTTTCGTTAAGTTTTTCTTTCAGTTTCCTTGTTTCCCTTCCTTAGTTTTAATTTTTGTTATGTTTCAGTTAAAAAAAAAAAAAAAAAAAGATCGGCGGGAACGTGGCTGCACTACAGGAGAGCATCGTGAACTTGAGCGCCACCATTCGACAAGAGATGCGGCGGCGGCGGCGCACACGGTGACTTCCTTCCTTTTCTTGTTTTGTTTCGCATGTTTTTTGTGTTGTCTTCGTGTTTTATCTTTTGTCTCTTGTCTTGTTTTGTTTATGTCTTTGTTTTCTTCGTTTAGTTGTTGCGTTTGTGTGCTCCTTGCTTATGCTTTGTTTTGTTTGCTTGAGGGCAAGCAAAATCTAAGTGTGAGGGGGGCGTCTTTGAGTTTGTGTTCTGTTGGGTCCGTTTTTTATGATTGTGTGTTGTGAGCCTTCTGGTTGTTGAAATATTAGTGATAAGCATGCTGCCCGGTTGAGTTGTGTGATGAACTTGAGATTTGATACTTGAGAATTAGGTTTTTGAGATTGAGAAATTTGTGTTTTTATTGGATGACATTTGGGATGACAAATAAGAGCAACAATGAGTAAAAAGCCACATATAAGTGAGAATTGAGCTTATTAGAGTAGAGCACTCTCTACTATTTTTCTTTTTTGAGTGGTTTGTTATTCATGAAGTTGTGATATGTTGTGAGTCATTGGTGATGCATGATAGAAGGCACTAGGGTAGCCTTTTGGCCTGCTTTTGAATTCCTACCAAACATTAACCCCTAGTGAGCCGTGTTTGAAGCATTGACCATGTTTTGTTCATATTAGTCACTAAATAATTAGCCAAGGCCTGTTTTGGACTCTCTCTTTGGCCCAGTGATGCATGTCTAATTTTAAACTTCATTCCATTAATTACTAGAGAAAGTTAAGCTGTGTTTTCATGTGCCGTTTGCCCAAACTGTTGTCTTGTGCAAAATGATAAGGATTTGTGATCCGTTTGGCCAAACAGTGGCATTGATCAGTTGAGTTCTTGGGATGGGAGCAGTTTTGGGAGACGATTTGTGGGGATATTTTGTAGATGATGATTGCATGTTGATTGAGGATATAAAAAAAAAGGAAAGGTGCTGCAGAAGGAAAAAGAAAAAAAAAAGAAAAAAAAAATCAAAAAAAAAGAAGAAGAAAAGAATTAGAAAAAAAAGATGTTGCACCAGTTTGAGTTGAGCATGTAGTATCATTGTTATTGTTGGAGTTTTTCCCCAAGTTTGGTTGCTTTCTTTCTATATAAACTTGAATTGTGGATGATGATTTGGATTAGATATGCACACTTTGATCTTCAATGTTTAAGCTTAGGACCCTTAGGATCTTGCCTACATCATGAATGGTCCTTAGCCCCATTACAACCAATGAGAAAAGACCTTTTTGAGTTACTATGTGACCACGACATATCACGACTAAGTGGATTTTCCTTCTTGAGTGTGAATTTCCAAAATACATATTTGAGAGAAGAGTGAATCTTGAGAGGAACTCGTTGTTGCTTGATTTGGACTAGATAGACAATGAAAACACTTGTTTGACATTTCCTTTTCTTGATTTGAGAGTTGAGAATCGATTGTGAGTTGCATGGTTCGACTTGGCAGTATGTTACGTTACTAGTGTTTTGATGATTGCTTGGCTGTCGTTTTTAGTTGAGTTTGTCATTGTTTAGTGTCCTTGTTCTTTTATGTTTTCTTTCCGTTAGTTGTTGCGTCTGTTGTTTTATTCTTTTCTTGTGAGTTTTTAGTGTCGTGTCGAGGGGGGAGGTCTTGTCTAGATAGCTATTTCCACTTTTGAGTCTTTTCTTCACTTCATACTTGAGGGCAAGTATGATTCAAGTGTGAGGGGATTTGATGGGTGTGTTTTAGTTATTTATATTCGTGTTGTTTGCCATGGATTATATTCGATATTACCCATGTTGTGGTGCTTTTGGCGCAGGAATTAGATGGATTGGAGATGGATCTCGTGGATGCAAAGAGATGGTGAAAGTCGAGATTTTTGATAAAGAATTGCATGAATTTTGGAGGAGATTAGAGATTGGGCTTGAAGTTAATTATTTTAGATTTAATTAAAGTCTAATACTCTTATTTAAATTATTTTTTGGGGTTTTGTTTTGTAAAAGGCCGAGAAGCCCATGTTATAGGGCTGATCGGTACTTTAGGGATTTTAATCCCATATATATTTGCAAAAGATAGAAACAGCCGCACACTTTTTAGCTTTAAGTTAGGACTCTAATTAGTTTTAGCAAGAGCCGCAAGTTTAGAGGGATTAGGAATTAGAGTTTGACTTTGATTAGGGCATTACATATATTTTCTTTTAAGCTTTTGATCAGACGTTTATTTTCATGCATGGAAGTTAAGTTTAGGTTTATTTGCTTAACTTGATACAGCCGCACTTTTTGAAATTGATAGCTATAGTTAACTTTATTCATGCAACTTTCCCTTCATGCAATTTGATTCTTTCTACGTATTTTAGTATTGATTTCATAGCTTGTTTCGTTTATTTTATTCATGTTTAATTTTATTTATTTGATTGTTTTTATTTTAAGCATGAGTAGCTAAATCTTTTAATTCGGCGAGAATAATGAAACTCTAATTTAATGATCTGTGAGACCTAATTGGTTTAAAATTGGTTCCTATTGATTTCGATTTATTCCTAGGGTTTAAAGATAATTTTGATTTTATTTAAGTCTGGCCAACTTAAGTTTAATTGGATTACAGTCAATTAGCACCTCCAATCCGTAATTGTTGGAATAGGGCTGATTAGTGATAAAACTACCATGTTCGTAGTAGGAATTAATTGGTATATTAATTATTACTAGCGTATCTAGGATAATTGATATAAACTGGGTTCCTTCATCTTAATGCTATTAGAATATTAAATCTAGGTCTGGCGTCTCCAGCTAGGTTATATTTTAATAAGGGAAATAAGCAGGTCTGGCGTCTCCAGCTGTTTATCGACACAGTAAGTAGGAATTGGGGTACGTCCGTTGCGTTTCACGGTATCCTATAACTGGTTGGTTGATAGGGATTAATTAATTCTTGCGTCGAGGATCAGAGATTAAATTAGTGTGGATTTATTTGAGCCGAATTACCTTTTTATTGATTTATTTCAAGAGTTATTTTATTTGATTTAATTTGCTTTCTTAGTTAATTAATATTCTTCTCAAATTTAAGGCGTGGTGGCTACACCAAAATTATAGATTTTAGGGAATTGAATGATTTTACCTGCTCTCTGTGGGATCGACCCTGCTTGTCATTATACTAATTTATTTTGATAATTCTGCAGGAATTATTTGGTGGTATACGACGTCCACCAGTGATGCATTTAAGTGATCTGCTGGGAGTGCTCTAAAATAGTATATTAAGCATGTGTTCAGGTACGGACATATATATTATACCCGCAAAAACGAATTTAATTAGTTACATTATTTCCAAGGAAAACTACTAGTTACTTTTATTATGTTGCGTGCAAATTGCAATGACTAGAATCTCAAATTTTAGGAGTCTCTCTGTAATGCATCGTATAGCTAGTTTGACAAGTTTAAACACCCCCCACCCCAAAAGAAAAATAAAGGTTATTTGCGATCATTACTTTCCTTGGAAGCTAGCTTTATTTTGTTTGTTTGAGAGAATGAGCTATGCATCTATAAAAACAATTTCCTACTTGGAATAATTAAGCTTCTCGTTAATACAGACACATACCTATGTATAAAAAAACAGAAAAACAAATAAATAAATATTAAAAGGTCCTACCGGGAGTCGAACCCAGGTCGCTGGATTCAAAGTCCAGAGTGCTAACCACTACACCATAGAACCTTGATGTCTAGTTGTGACCAATCAAAATCTAAACTTAGTATTCATGAATCGTGAAATCAATATGAAACAAGATTATTAAAATATAAAAATGTACGTATCATTTTAGGAGAAATAATACAAATATTGATGAAATGGTAGAGGTGATGTAGTCGAACGCATGCGAATGGCTTCAGTTTGGAGTAATGATCCAAATTCAATGCTAGCAATTGAGCCATTTTATTTATCTACTCGGATACAATATATAATTTGTTATGAATACAAATGTTGTATTTGACATAGATGGAAATAGAAGAAAGATATTAATTGTAGAATTGTATGCATGTGAAGGCATATATAGTAGGTAGCTAAGTTGTTTTTGGTTGAAAAGGAGATGTAGTAAATGCTTGGTGATGTATGTAGTCATGAGATTCAGCAGGTGAGGTGAGGCTCATAAGAAAGCAAGCAGAGAATGAAGTTGCAACTAAGTATTGCAAGGAAAGAAGAAGAAGAAAAGCAAGCTTGGATTGAATTAATGGTTGAAGGTTGCAAGTCAGAAATAGAACGTGAATTCAAATTTAGTTATTTACAGTTGTTGGTTCACGGATTATAAGTAGCTAGCATTGTTATATAGCTTGATCCATCCATGGTTTTGAGTACTAGATTTGGAAGCATGTCTCATTCCATCATCATTCTCCTTGTTGCATGCTTGGCCCTCGCAGCAGCTCAGCCGCGGGCCACCCGCATCGTCGTACTAGGTTCTGTATATTGTGATGTATGTCATGAGAATACTTTCTCCAAGCATAGCTACTTCTTGCCAGGTATAAACATATATGAAACTAATTAAGTAGTATGAGAGGAGAGGGATTTGATTTTATTGCATGATTAATGCAGGTGTAGATGTTAATATAGAGTGCAAAATGAAAAGCAGGTGGGCAAGGAGCAGAGAAGACATATCATTCTCAGTGAACAGAAGCACAGATAGATATGGAATGTACAAGGTGGAGATTCCCTGTGTGGACGGCGTCGACTGCAGCCGGCATCCCACCATCCAGTCCTCGTGCAAGGCAACTTTGATAGGCTCTGCACCACCCTGCTGCTGCAACCTCACCGCACCTAAAACCGTTTCATCTCACATTACAGTGAGATCAAAGCAAGACAATGCCTGCACCTACACCTTAGCTGCCTTGGCATACTCTCCACCTCAAACAAATCTTACTCTTTGTGGGAGTGGGAATCAGAGCCATCCCTCTTGGAATACTTCCAAGTTTTTCCTTCCTCCCTACTACGTGTTTCCGCCCTTGCCTCCATTGCCTCAGCTGCCGCCTTTCCCGTTCCCGCCCCTGCCTCCATTGCCTCAGCTGCCGCCTTTCCCTTCCTTCCCGTTCCCGCCCCTGCCTCCTTTCCCTTCCTTCCCATTCCCATATGTTCCTCCAACTCCGCCGTCTTTGCCTTTTCCATTCCCATATGTTCCTCCCCCTCCACCATCACCTATATTCAATTTCTGGGATCCGAATACATGGTTTCCTCATCCTCCCCCTACCAATCCATAGCTCCATCATTACATAAATTTATACATTATTTGCTGATTCAGTGTAAATTAGGAACATGCCTTTGTTTTGGAAACATTCCCATTCAAATATTGGGATTTACCAAGAACAACCATGTTGTCTTACTCCTTCATCTACAGCTTCTTGTATTCTCATTTACAATGGAATCAGCGGAAATTTAAGAAAGAAAATCATATAGAAACCAGAAAGTCGGAAACTTTACTGTCATTAACCATGTAGTTTCTGGAATTCTACTACATATATCCAATTACATAGTAGCTTATTCAAGTTTATTCCCTACATGCACATGTCGATACCAAGATACAATCTACATTTCTTTCTCCTCAACTAAATCAAAAACTGAAAAAATCTTGTAAAGCAGCAAAAAACATGTTGAGCAAATGAGTGAAGTGCATCTTCGGAAACTCCTGCAGATTTCAAATATATATTCTTGGACTCAGATGGCAATGACCTGGATGCTATTCGTCGACCCCTAGATCACCCCACTTAACGTTGTATCTGGCTGCAAGGTAATGGGCCCCTACTGGTCCTCGACTTCCATAAGGATAATACTCGGGGATTTTTTTCTTTTCTTCGAGATCCTTTAACACAGGGGTGAAGAGTGCCCACGCAGCATCTAATTCATCACTCCTGATAAATAGTCTCCTCTCACCTTCAACAGCATCCAATAGAAGTCTCTCATACGCATCAGGTATCTCCTTGGAGTACCTACGCAACACAAGATAATAAATTTGATCACTCAAATATTATAAAGTGCCAAGAATTTCTCTATTCAAAGCCAAAACCACAACCAACAATCACTAACTACATTTCAGCCTCTGAATACGTTGGACATAAAACCATATAGCACTTTCAGGGATTCGTCTAAACAATTGTATGGCAAGACAAAAATTTATAACTAAAAGTTGAAATCAGAAAAATCTTATCAATACCTTGCTTTATAGAGAAGATTAAGATTGCTTCGGTCCAATCTCATTCCCAGTCCGGGGACTTTGTTATTAATCTTCAAATAAATAGCTTCATCAGGCTGAACCCGGATTACAAGCTCATTTGTTGCTTGGTCGAGATCAGTCCCAAAGTTTCGATTGTATAAATTACCAGGAACATGTCTGAACTGCACCCTTATTTCAGCCCTAAGAAAAGGAATACATGTTAGCATCAAACCCTGATCCAGTACAGCAAATAAGAAACCTGTGACAATCCTGAGTTAATTATATAGTATATTATTTTTTTGAACTTAGCCACACTGTATATGTCATATATTTGGACTTTGGTATACCTTTTATCATGTAAAGCTTTTCCAGCTTTCATTAAAAAAGGCACGCCATCCCATCTTGCATTATCAATGAAAAGTGCAGCAGCAGCAAAAGTTGGGGTCAAACTGTCTTTGGGAACAGTTTTGTCGTCGGTATATCCCGGGTATGAGACACCTCCTTTTGTGTGACTCTTGTACTGCCCTATGGTTACATCATCAGCTCTTATAGGCCTCATGGAGCGCAAAACTTTAACCTGTAATCCATGAAGAATTAGCATTCTCTTCAGCAGAAAACAAGCAAATAAAAAACACACAAAAAGGAACCTTTTCATTTCTGATATCTTCAGCATCCAAACTGACAGGTGTTTCCATGGCAAAGAGTGCCAATATTTGGAGCAGATGGTTTTGCATTATGTCTCTCATGATCCCGTAGTTGTCAAAGTAGCTGGCACAGAACAAAATGATTAATAAGCAAACTTTGAGTTACTCAATAGAATTCGTTCGGTATCAAATTAACCAGATAGTTTACCCTCCCCTTCCTTCAGTGCCAAAGTCCTCAGAGAATATCAATTGAACATTTCTTATATACTGTCTTGACCATAAGGGTTCAAAAATAAGATTGGAGAAGCGAAGGACAGAGAGATTCTCCACTAGCTCCTTTCCTAGGTAGTGATCAATCCTGTGAGGAGAGAATTGTCACAAATACGCATTGTCAATCAGATTTTAGCTGAAGCCATTAACCATAGTCAATCCTGATAAGGAAATGCATTCAGATAGAGATGAAAATTAACCTACCTGAAAATCTGATCCTCGTCCAAGTATTGCTTTAGGGATTTAGTCAAAGCAGCAGAGGATTCAGAATCCCGGCCAAATGGTTTTTCAACAATGACCCTCGTCCAGCCAGCAGAAGAAGAAGCAGAGAGACTGGCACATTTTACTGCATCTACGAAAATGTTTGGTGGGATGGATAAGTAAAATAGCCGATTTGAGACCCGACCAGCCTACAGAAGCCAAACGTCATCATATCTTCAGTAATATATAATGAGTTTTACAGACCAACAACAATGTCCAGGAAACATGAAATTGCAAACAACAAGAGAGTCATATAAGTAGATGAAGTTGCACAGCATTCAAAATATGTCCAACAAACAGAAACAGGTTCTCAGAAGCAAGCCCAAGGTACTGTCTGCATTAAGTCGTATGGATGCTTTGACACCAAAAAGTGGAGAAAACTTTACAGTTTCTTTCAACATCGTCTATCTAGGCAGTGCTTGTTCACCACAGGCAGAGCCACAGAGTAGCTCTACTCAAATCACTCGAGTAATTTTTATTCTAAGTGGGAACATCTAAAGTGGGCTCCAACTAATAAGCATAAATGAGTGTGCATACTAGAATATAAGAAAAGTTAAAAGCTCTGTGACCCACTACCTCATGCTCCTTTAGTGTCTTATCAAGCTCAGCAAAATCCTTTTGAGAATCATATTGGCCAGAGTGGTAAAAACATCTTTGGAGGAACTGCTCCATCTTTTCACCACAATTTTCCCTAAATACAGGTCAAAATTCTTCAAATCAATACTCGATTGACTCACCCATAAAATTAAGTGCGACGAATTCCAAACAAGAAATTCGGTTTAGAAGGCAGCAGCAATTACCTCTTGTCAATTCTGCAAGTAAGAGTCTTGCTAACCATATTTCTTAGTTCAGCATCCGTCATCTTACTACGGGCATAACCGAAGATGGTGAAATGCTGGAACAATTAAACACTTAATAATCATCCACTATAGCACCATGCAGACTAGTGATAAGAGCAAACTACGCAAGTTTTTATACTTTATTAGGTGTTTCCCCAAAACTAGGATAGATTCCAAACAGACCTCAGGTAGGCAATCCTCATAGTATAGAGCAAAAAGAGCAGGAAATATCTTCTTCTTTGCAAGATCCCCAGAGGCCCCTACAACAGTAATAGTGACAGTTGATTTATCATCATTAACATCAAAATTACCAAGCTGTTTTTTCTCCTCAGGTGGGGTAACTGACGTCAGCCCATTTTTCAATTTTTTCCAAGGAGCTTCATTTTCCAGTCCAGCAACTGCTGCAGCCAAAGAACCTATATAATTTATTCAATTAGATAAATCCTCACATGGCATTGCAGATTACACAACACTGACATGAAGATGAAAACGGGGGCCTCAACATACAAATTGAAATAGAATAACATAATCGCACTAAGGGGGTTTAATTTCCATGATTGATAAGAAACATGATTGAGGATTCTTATCCTCATTACTCGGATTTCTCCAATCCTATCATTTCAATGGGATATGAATTAAGCAAAATTAGCTTAAATGATAACAGTTACAAAGGACCTTGGGAATGGATATCCCAAAGTTTCAATCATCTTAGTAAACAAAAGATTAGTATCTAATCCTCAAAAGTAAACACATCCTAAGAGGATAAGCCCTTTCTATTTGGTTTCTTCAAAAGAAAGAAACCCAAATGCCTCAAACTTCACTAGTAAATTCTAGGTTTCTTCAATTAACATGAACATCGAAGAATCTTAAATCATGAATCCGCAGATTGTTCTTAGTCCCAAGAGAGACATAACAGTCTAAAAAAAACACGAAAGAGAACAAAGCTCATAAACCATAGAAAAGGCAATCAAACACAAAAACTCGCGTCAGCTCACGAAAAAGATGAAGCAGCTGTAAATTAGAAAACCAACCATCTTGCATGAAAATCACACTAGGAACGGCGTTGCCCTTGAATTGCAAAGAGCCATTTTTTGTTTTAGGAGAAGCGGCAGGAAATAGAAATTTACTGGGATTTTGGTGAAACCAAGTAGAGGATGAATTGGAATAAGCTGAAGATGAAGAACAGCAGTGTCTGGACACAGAGATAGGACTTGCGGCCATAGTCTCAAACGCAATTCCTCCCAAATTCAACTGTGAGAGAGAGAGATTGTCTACTGATATACTACAACTTAGAAATTGTCGAGAGGGCCCTTGAGATCTCCGAAAGGCTGCTGAGTCTGGATGAAATGTATGGGTTTTGCCACTTTGACGATGAGCAAAGGCTACTTTGTGACTTGTGAGTTGCGACACCTTCAAATTAATAAATTAATTGATTCTTTATTATGCAATCAGTCACAAATTTTGTTGAATTTTTTAAGTCGGATATTTCAATGCACTAATATTTGACCGGTGTGTTGCAGGGTTGTTTAATATTGAATCTAATTTCCAATTTTATTTATCGAATATTTTAAAGTTCACCAATTTAATCAAGTCTATACCAACTTTTTAAGTTTATATTTATATTCAAAATATTACTCCCTCCGTCCCAATATTGTTGGCCACATTCTTTTCGATACGAAAATTAAAAAAGAGGTAGTTAATGGAGATTAAGTGTAATCCTACAATTTAATGTATTTTGTGAAATTTAATTAAATTATTAATTAAGTCTTTCTAATTTGTGTCTTCTTCTCCATTTTCCGGCCGACAGCAACGCCGACGATGGCGACAATGGCCCCAAATATTCTGGCTATGTTTTGTCACCAAAAAATCAAAAACTAAAAAATCAAAACCAACAGCCCCCTCCAAACCCTAGATCCCCAAATCCAGAGCCTAGAACCCCAAATCAACGTCGGTGTTGTGGCAAAATCCAGACCAAATTCGTCAAGACCAACAGCCCCCTCCAAGCCCTAGCTCCCAAATCGCGCCACCTCTCTAGTTGGAGACAGAGGGAAATGCGAAACATAGTGAAGACGCGGGGGAGATGGGAGATGGGAGATGCGAGACAGAGGGAGATGGTCGAGAGAGGCGACGGCCATGCAGGTCGCGGTGGAGAGAGGCAAGTGAATACGCGATGGAGGGGAAGGCTGAGAGAGAGAGAGAGAGCATGGGGTGGCGAGGGGGAGAGAGCATATCGGTGTTGTTGTCGTTCGGCGGGCGCCGGGCGGCAGGGGTGGGGGTGAGGGGAGGCTATGCGTGTGTTTATTTAAAGATGATTTAGGTTTAAGTAGAAATTAATTAATTGGGCTTAATTAAATTGAATATTTCCATTTTAAGAAAGTGGCCAACAATAATGGGACGGACCAAAAAGGAAATGTGGCCAACAATATTGGGACGGAGGGAGTAATTATTTTCTTTTAAAAATAAATTATTTCATTCAAAATAATAATATAATTTTTTAGAACAAGCAAAGAAAATTACAAAGTTAATACAATTATTATTAATATATAAATATAAGTCGTATCTACAAATAATTTATATTTTTCAACCTAAAATACTTAACGAACGTGTTCACGAGCCAAATATTACTCAGCTCAAGTTTGGTATGTTTATTTATAGAACTTCTTTAAATGAACTTGAACGAGTTTTTCTCCAACTGAACTTCGAATAATTCGCGAGCGGCTTGATTTGTTTATATCCCTATCCACGGCCACCTACAAAAATGCATTAGTATTAATGTTTACAATAAATATAAATTTGTATTAAAAAAATTGTTCCAGCATGTCTTGTTATCTTTATAAATCATATATAAATATTGAAAAAACCCAGAATCATGTTAATATTGAGGATCCAAAAAAGGCCCAATAAATAGGGACGGCCCACTTAGGGTATTAAAAGAGCAGCCCATTGACACATTAGGACCGCATTTAAAAATCACACAACACAACACAAAGCAAAAGCTATTGTTTCACTTGACATGAAGCCAACAACAATTCTAATTTGGAGCTCTTTTCTTCTCTCTTCTTTTTTCTCTTTTTAGCGTATTTTTTTATTTCGTACTTTCCTATTTTATTTATCTACTTTTAAATAAGACGGTCTCGTTTAAGTTTTTTGACATTAATAAGGTGTTTGTTTGAGGTTTTTGGCATGATCATGATGATGTCCTAAATTTGCAAAATTAGTTTTTCGGAAAATGATTGTTGTCTGTGAAGTTTATTGTGTTTGAGTAAAAGACTCACGTCACATGTGTGATAAATGAAGAATATTAAACTTATAAAATAACCAAGTATAAAAAAGTTGAAAGGACTTAAGTCACGAGCAGCTGCAGTCCATAAAACTGGACTATCTATGTATGGGAACATTATATTCTTGAAATAATGAATATTTCCACATCCATTGAATTTCTGCTGTTTTTTTTTCTCTTTTAATAATAATGCATATGCATGTACGTATTTACAGATTGCCATATAATATTGCAGCGTTTAGAGCACGTTGTTCAACATAATACATGAAACTACAATCACTGTTTTTTCTAGATCGAGAGTTATATATTAATATCAATGTATCAATACACTATATAATAAGTATTTGATATAGTAGGTGGTTTTATTTGACCGTCCAATCCCATGCAACCTGATGAGAATATATATATCTAAATTCATATAGTAGTATTCATTGCTAGTATTATAGAATTCTTCTAAAAAAAATAGTAGTATATTATAGAATTCAAATATCAGTTTCGGGATGAACGTTATTCTAATATATATGTCCGCCACTTATTAAAATATATATCTATTTCGGGATGAACCTTATTGTTACGATATTATGTATTGATAGCATTCTTTTTTGCGAACGAATGTATGATAGCATAGAAAAAGAAGATGTTATATAAAAAAGAAATGCAATTTGAGTAGAAGTACATATTAAATCTCATCACATACAGTGCAATTGACTAATCAAAATTCAATATTTAGAGTCGTTAAAAAGGCACGTGGCGAAGAAATTAGCAAGCAGAAATAACGAGGAAATTGATTCCATAGAAGATTTTTAGTTTGTTTTTTAAGAATATACATTCCAAAGAAGATTATCAAAATAAAGGAAAATAAAAATCGTCACAGAACGTGCGACTCATACGTTGGTAGTATTTCTTAAATTTTTTAATTAATTATCTGAACAAATTGCACCAAACCTAGCTATCAATGCATCCCATCAGCATGCATCCAATTAATTATGATAATTAAGAACACATCTTACCATAATGAATTACTAAAAAAAAAAATTAGAACATGTGCTTTGACCAGTTTATTATTCCACGAAATACATGTGTGGATCGTTGCATATCTAAGAGGGATCGATCAAAAGTAATCCCACCAACCCATCCGGACAAAAAAAAAAGACAATATAATTAATTATCTTTTGATGATTATGTGTGTTTAGCAAACAAAAAATAAAAACAAAATCTCTCAGGCTGATGGCAGACCTTCTAAAAAATAACTGTCTAATTATCCATTTAATTTAATTCGATAAAAAAGAAGTAATCATAAATAGACGAATGAAACGCATTAATGACTACGGCGGGTGATACGACAAAATCTTTTGATAAGATTGCGATAACATAAAACTTATAGAAGTCATGGAATTTGTAATTAATTAATTAATTATTAATTGTCGATCGAGCTACTGTCATCAAAACATGTGGCGGGCCAATTATATGTAGTTGCCTTGAGCAAAATAAACATATTTTATTCAATCACGTATGAGGGCTTTAACTTATGTAAAAAATTTGTACATATTCATTAGTTAGTTTTTCTGCATTAATTAATAATAATAAAATAGATTATTTTGACTATAACAACGTGCAAAAAAAAAGACGACAGTCGTCCAAGGACTTTAGACCGAGAGATGCATGATATATAAATATATTGAAACACCATATTAACCAACCTAAACGCTAATATTAAATGAAAAGAATACATATAAGTATTAGTATTGTGAGTATGGAAAGTGTAGTTGTGGTGAAAATTAATAAAAAGAAAAGTCATGAATATATAGAAATGAATATGATATCCCGTGTTACACAGTATATAATTCTAATTCTAATTCTAGCCCCCACACGAATTGTAGTGGTAAAATAGCCAGCAATCCATTTTGATTAATTTTTGTTTTGAGTTTGCGTGGCGTTTACGACTCTCCCTCTAGACAAAGACATACTATTAAATCATAGCCGCCTTTCAACTTTAATTCATCTTGGCTACCTATACCCATAGTAATTAATACCCTTATGCTTGCACCAATATACCAATTTCCCATTAATATATCTTCTTCTTCTTCTTCAATCAAACAAAAACAATCTCTCTCGACATATATGGAGGATGATCGAAGAATAGTAGATGAATTGGAGTGTTCATCGTCATCGATGATGATGATGAAATCTGCAGAGAAAAAGGGGTCCATGGAGAAGAAGTCGAGGAAACCTAGGTTTGCTTTTCAGACAAGAAGTCAAGTGGATATACTGGATGATGGTTATAGATGGAGGAAATATGGTCAGAAGGCAGTCAAGAACAACACATTCCCAAGGTAATTAGTAGTTAATTGAATTGAATTAAATACTATAACGAATGAATTGAATTAATTACTATATTTTTTGCAGAAGTTATTACCGTTGCACACATCAAGGTTGCAATGTTAAAAAGCAAATCCAGAGGCTGTCCAAAGATGAAGGGATCGTAGTCACGACCTACGAAGGGATGCATTCCCATCCCATTCAAAACTCCACCGACAATTTCGAGCACATTCTCACTCAGATGCAAATCTACTCTTCCTTCTAACTCCTTAAATATATTTACAATTAAACCTAGCTAGATACCATGTATCGATCTTAATAATTTCGATTCATGGATATACATATTACGCTTAGATGTCCGTCTAAAACTAGCTACATCATGTATGGAACTCGCTTTCTCACTTAGAGGAGCTTTATAATTTTCATTTTTCAACTACTTATGCCATTTACTTTGGTTGTAAAAAAAATTATTGAAAAAGGATGAATAAGAGGTGATGAGGAAATACTATATCTTTTTTATCATATTTTTACTAGAGATGAAAAAAATGAGTGAATGAATTGTCCACCCTACACGAAAAAAAAATTCTATCATAGTAATAATCATATGAAAATGGTGAAAATATATCTTTTATCTTCTCTTTTATTAAAGTAAATGCAAGATTCAATGTCTTGAGATAATAATAAAAATTATCACCATATTTTAATAAATTGAGCTTATGACATTGTGGTGACTTTTCAACATATTTATGTTATATTTGAGCGCAGTCTTGAAATTATGTTGATGCAAAATAATAAATTCATTTAAACTATGCCTTTTTTCTTTTAAGCCAAATTTAAACTATGACTAGTTCAATTGGGTAGATAAAGTTCAATACTTAATCTAGAAACAATTCTATATAGGATTTGGCCCAAGAAATAATCTCAACAAGTCTTGGACCAAGAAATAATCTCAAGTAATTTTGAACCAATGCAATTTTAGATAATCTCAAAATAATTCAATCTCGAGCAACCAAATGCCCCTTAAATGATTAGAGTATGAGTTAAATGACTGAATCATAGCAAATAAAAAAAGGACAAAGCTTTAGGAATTTAGTAATAAAATTAGTTAAAAGTCAGGATAGATTCACAACTTAACTTGTGCTAGGTCGAGCAATGATAAAGATAACCGCAAAGTTATATTAACAAGTAAAAACATTAATTTATTGTCAAAATCAAAGAGGGGCCTTCTAAGATCGTAAGGAACACTGTTGTTACGTTCTCAAACTGACCAACATAATAAATCAGTTGCAAAGAAAAACCCGAGACAAGTATATATCTCACATCACAGCGCAGGTAGAAACTTAAGTCACAAATCTGCATATAACTTACATGTAGAAGTTGACAGCCCCAGAAGTGGCAGGCGCAGGTCCGTTCGCCTTTTGAGATAAACAAAGGAATTCTTGGCAATCCTTGGCTCCGATTTGAGAAAACTCATTAACGAGTGTGGTGATATACCGAGCCAAGCTGTTTCTGAAATCCTTTGAGCAGCTCTTGTCGCCCTCATCAACATCCTGAACGCCCCCTTTCACTAGGCAACCCACTTGAGCTCCATCCAAGTAGGCTTTACAGGACACCAGGATCTCTCGTGCACGCTTGCAGAAGTGGCCCTGAACATATGCCTCGAAATACTACAATAACCAGAATGCCACTCATAATAAGCCAAAACAATAGATAAACTATGCAGACTCGACTTGTGTGTAAAGATTCAATCATCAGTTCCTCTTCTTACCTTTGGAGGCCTTCTCATGCTGTATACCATCGTCTGCAAGGTATACATAAAAGTTCTCTCATTGTACGCCAGCGACTTCTCTTCACCATGTTTGGTGCCACCCAAGTCCGCATAGCCCGGTTCATTAAAATAGGGTTTGGCATTCAAAATCAACCCTTGAATCGAGACCAAAACTTGTAACATGGTTGAAACTCTAGGAATCCATTTCTCCCGGCCGTGACCACTCCAAGTATTGAGAAGACTCAGGCATACTTTTCCACAATTGTACAAATTGGGATTTATTCGAAGGCCACCAGAATGGTAATGGACTTTCTGTTAACAATAGATTCAAGTAATTAACTCCAAAATTGACATCACAGCCCTGTGTTTATATGAAGAAACTTACAGGAGGAACAGTGGGATAATTGCTGGGGAAGAATACATCAAAGAAGAAGAGACCATCATGGTATGGAGTTCCCTCAGCTCCTATAATGACAGCTCTTAAAAGATCCATCCTTGATTCATATACCCTCACAAATATTGTATCTGTTGGAGCAACAGCAGAAGAATGCAAGGAGACAGGTGCATTCACAATAACCGCAAGAAACATGAGAAAAAGGCTGTATAAATATAGCAGATATGGAGATACTGTATATAAAATAAACATAGTGTACATGGCTCCAATTAACAAGAGTGGGATTATCAAAACTCACAAAATAATCTATGAATCAAATTAAAAGTTAAACTATAATCTGCAATTAAGGAAAATTGGTGCATAATTATTTCAATATCAACCTGGCAAGTCTTTTTCCAGTATCTTCCATTCTTCTTGTATTCTCTTCGCCCAATTCTTTTGCGCCTGTACCGGATGATATTAATACAATTACAGAAGAAGAGCAAAGTAAAAACACCACTACACACACACCCCTGGCCCCAACCTAGAGAAAAACAAAAGGAAACAAAAAAAAGGAGAAAAGTAAACCTCTTAAAGATGCACTCACCAGGTTTGCTGAAGAATCATGTTTGGCGAAGTGGTGATCTGAGTAATCATCAACGGTATCAAAACTCTTAAAAGCTACAAAGTCCTGTAGTATCTCATCCGCATTTCTCTTATCTACCCTGGCAGAAGCTACTCTCAGATTGTTATTAGCAGAATCTTGCACTAAGGGGATATATCCACTTCCATTCGTAAATGTAGACGGACCAATAGGAGGTTCAAGAATATTCAGGGGTGAATTTGACCACGAAGGCATGTGGATTCCCACTCCCGGTGCACTAGAAGAAATCTTCTTTAAGGTTAAATAGCTGCTGTGATTATGTACAGTGCTTGCAAGAGTTGCTCCTGAAGAAAACTGGCTGCTTGAGCCTAAACTGGCACGCAACCTTTTACTCTTTCTTGAAGATGATAAATTACCAGGAGACAGGGAACCACCAGAGGTTTTTGAAGTAAAAACGTCTCTACTTCTAGAAGAAGATGCAGTTTTCGTTAGACTGGGACCACTTTCAGACCACCTAGAAGATAGTTTCTTCTTTGGATTGTGGCTTGCTGCTTGATTACCTATCTTTGATGACGAAGTTGTCAGACCTCTTGCCTGAATAGTTTAAAAGCCAACTAACAGTCAGACACATGCAAGTCTTGAGATATTTGCATCATTTAACTCAATTTGGGAACTTGAAATAGTTGAAAGTTCTAGTCAATTGAACCTTTGTATCATTTTCAGGGCTACTTGACAACCAAGGAAATGGCGCTTCAACCCCAGGCGGAATATCCATATGATCAAAATCCAAGACTGAGAAATCATCATATACTATGTCATCGTAATATGTAGCTATCCACTGATCCTCTCCGTAAAATAGATTAGGATTGAAATCATTAATAGCTCCATGCTTTGACTTCTGAATATCACTTCCAGATCCATCACTTGTAAAATTACAAAGGCTCGCTGAAGAGTTCGACAAAGCTTTCTACACATCAGGTTAAAAGTAAATGTATATTTCCAGAGAGAGAGGGAGAAGTTATATCTATGTTTATTAGTGAGAACTCTAAAGTACCTTGCCTTTGCTACTCCCCTCGATACGGAAGACATCAGCATGATCTTCTTCAATGTCAAGATCTATTATTTCATGACAAATTACCTTCAACGTATTTGGAATATTGGAGGTTAAGATGCATCTAGTGGCATGATTTTCAGAAAATCATTATAAGAGATAAATAAAAAACAAAAAGAACAAGAACAATAGCACACCCAAATTGAAATCCCATATTCTCTGTTTATCGACATATGATACACTTGGGTTTAATTAATGCAAATAAGGATGTTTGGGAAGAGAAGGCAACTTGGGTAGATGACATTTCAACATAGAATGCAATAAATTATGCAGCGTAAAGAGTTCTGTGACCATAACAGGAAATCTAGGCCAATTTAGACAAAGGCATTTGCAATATGACGTCATCAAATCAGTTTAGCTCCATTGGGAAATTGCCTGTAAAATTAAAAGTTCATCATATTGTACCAAAAGTGCTAGCTTTTGGTACAGTGCATGCTATGACAATTGTAAACAATGCTGATTAGCCAGCAACAAGGGGAACTCGTTAGATTCAAACACCTGATTTTTTACTAAAGCTTAATCCCACCAACAATCAACATGTTATCCCATATGGCTTTTAGAAGTTGCCTCCAGAAAGTTAATACAAGCCTCTCTATCTAAACCTAGACGGCGACATTTTTAACATAACATAATTAAAAAAGACAGCAGTGTATCTGTCATCAGAGTTGATGAAACAACCAAGAAGCAGCTATGAAATTTATGTTTCCAGTCTATCTCAGTTTTTCTACCTTTAAGCAAAAAAGTCACCTTTTAGTTCTTAGGATTGTCAACCATGCCTCACCAACTAGTAATTTCACAGCAATTTGGTCCAAGAGAGGTCCAAATACGACTAAGATGGTAAAAATGGTTTATTTTCAATGGGTAAACATATAAGAATGAACTCATAATAGCACTAAACGAGGCAAAAGCATTTAGGACAGTGCCCTTCTATTGATATCTATTAGCCACATATAATTCAGGCCATACAAGAATCTAACAGAAAACTATCCAAAATTATCAGAATTCTGACCACACAAAAGCTGCAATAGTTCTGAAAATTGAATCCCTTAGGTAATAATACTACACACACATAATAGATTAAATCGTCAATAACAAAACCCAGAAAATTACAACAGAAAAGGCGGCATTCTAAACAATTCACTAAACCCCAAGGCGGAATAATCAATTGACAAATAACAAATAAGAGAAAAACGAAAACAATTATAACTGTAATTCTTGAACCTCTTTCTGTTTGGAGGAATTGGGTTTCGAAGCGCGATTGATCGTCGACGGCGGAGGTATCTCCAAAACCTCGTCATCATTAAACACCGACGACGAAAACACTCTTTTCCTGAAGCATCATCGGCATCAACACAACATACAATCAAAATTAATACCCCCAAAAATGAGGAAACAAAAAATTACTTGGAACTCTGGGAGACGTATCGAGAAACTGGCGTCGGCGACTCCATTGAGATCAGCCCGAAGAAAACAAAACAAAACCTGTAAGAATTCAAGGATTTTGTTTCCAAACTTAAAAAATTCATAACTCCTTCATTACTTGGCCAAAAAATATTAGCCATACCATTTTAGAAAGGCCTTAGTGTGTATTTTTCATTAAAAAAAAAATACCACAAAAATATAACGCTCATGGTTTTGAAATTATACATTGGAAAATGCCCACTACCACCAGTGAATCCATTGGACGCGCAGTGCTTTTACAAAAATAGGTTTACATAGAAAACAAGCTCGAAATGAGTTGAAATTTGGAGGGCAAACTTCCAACACAATCAGTTTAATACCATAAAATTTTCAGGCTACAAATCACCCAGACTAAGGATCAAAAGACCAAGTGGCAAGCACATGTAGGTTGAAACTTGTCGGATTCTGGAAGTCAAGGATTTTGTTTCCAAACTTAAAAAATCCATAACTCCTTCAGTAATTGGCCAAAAAATATTTGTCATACCATTTTTTAGAGGTCTTAGTGTCTATTTTTCATAAATAAATAAAAATCCTTAAAAATATAACACCCATGGTTTTAAAATTATACAATGAAAAAGGCCTACTGCCGTCAGTGAATCCACTGGACGCGCAGTGTTTTTACAAATGTATATTTACATAGAAGACGAGCTTAAATGAGATGAAATTTGGAGGGTAAACTTTCAACACAATCAATTTAATACCATAAAATTTCCACGCCAAGAATCAAAGTGGAAGACTATGAAAATACACTAAGAACCTACTGCCTTCACCTTAGAATCTGACAGCGGGTTTCTCCTTGGTTTTCGACTCAAACCTAGAATATAAGCATGAGTATATGAAACTCACCGAGTCACCGTTGAAACTTATCTCTTTATTACTCTCTCTCTCTCTCGCCAATTATCTTCCAAACGGATATGCTTTGTTTCCACGAGAGATGATCTAATAACCAGTGAATAAACATCAATCACCATCAAGAACAAAGATTGACAGAGTTATACATCCCCAATTCAAGGATTTTGCTCTTAGTTCCAATCTTAATTCCCATATACAATTACATTAATAAAGAAAGATTACTAGAGTTGTTGGGATGTTTGTGTAATATACTGAACTTGAGGGTGGTCTTAAAGCTGTAAGTTCTTTTCTTTAAGGACCTATCAGCCATATTGTATAAGTTTGTTAGTTGGATATGAAGCCATTGGAGCAGAATTCAATCTCAGCCGTTGGATGAGTTTCTTTCTGTTCAAGATAGGTCTTCATCAACAAATAGAACTTGTACAGCTGGTTTCCAGTTAGTTTTTCATCTTTGTTTTCTGCTTCAATTTACTGAGTGGAAAAAGTAAAGTGGAGAGGTGTGTGATTTCGTGAGATATTGAGATGTGTTCTTGATCTGTTTTTTTGTATTGTATTCTCTCTTGATCCTTGGCAATAAAATCTTCGATTCAGTTCCCGTGGATGTAGGATAAGAAATTATCCGAACCACGTAAACTCTTTTGTGTTGTTACTTGTTTTGATTCATTTCGCTTAATTGAATTGCTTGTTGTTGCGTTGGTGGTGTGAGAAATCCGATTGAGTGCAACTGGTTTTCTTTCAATCTACATTTGGCGCCGTCTGTGGGAAGAGAGTAACCCACGCCCACGGTGCGATCATTGCGATCTGATCTTATCGGTGATAACTGCGATTGCAAATCTTGCAATTACTTCGATCGGCGATGGCGACAACAAAGTATGAAGCGGAGAAGTTTAATGGCAAGAACGATTTTGCCATTTGGCAAATAAAGATGCGAGCCTTGCTGGTGCAGCAAGGGTTGGCTGGATTTCTGAGGAATGAACCAAAGGATGCGAAAGCAACCGATGATAAAACCGGAGTGGTTGATGCCAAGAATGCAGAATTTCAGGAGAAAGCTCATAGTGCAATTATCTTGAACTTAAGTGATAAAGTTCTAAGAGAAGTTGCCAAGGGGAAGAGTGCAGCAGCTGTGTGGAGCAAGCTTGAAAGTCTGTATATGGAGAAATCTCTGGCAAATCGACTATATTCGAAGCAAGGTTTTATAGCTGAGGGTAATGAAAACAAGGTTTGTTTGCTTAAAAGATCAATTTATGGCCTGAAGCAAAGCTCGAGGCAATGGTACCTCAAGTTTGATGAACACATGAAGGCTATAGGGTTTATAAGATCTAACTATGACAGCTGTGTATACATCAAGAACACAGCTGAATATGGAATGACATATCTTCTACTGTATGTAGATGATATGTTAGTGGCAGGGAGCAGTAGAGATGAAATAGAAAAGGTGAAGCAAGATCTAAAAGCTAAGTTTGAAATGAAGGATCTGGGGCAGGCCAGGAGAATTTTGGGTATGGATATCTTAAGAGATAGAGAGGCTGGTACACTGTGGTTGTTCCAAGAAGATTATATAAGGAAGGTACTCAAGAAATTTCAGATGGCAGAATCCAGACAAGTGCAGGTTCCTTTGGGGCAACACTTCAAACTTAGTGCAGATCAAAGGCCAAAGATTGATGAAGATAAAAGGTACATGAAGAATATACCCTATTCTAATATTGTTGGAAGCATTATGTATTGCAAAATATGTACTAGGCCGGATCTATCTCATGCTATAAGTGTTACGAGTAGATACATTAGTGATCCAGGAAAAGGTCATTGGGAGGCTTTAAAGTGGATACTGAGGTATCTTAAAGGAGCATCATCTATTGGCATTATGTTTAGAAGCATGATGTTGTAAAGGAAGATATATTAGAAGGGTATGTGGATTCTGATTACGCAGCTAATGTAGACACGAGAAAGTCACAAACAGGTTACATTTTCACACTCTATGGATCAGCTGTGAGCTGAAAATCTGTGCTCCAATCTGTAGTAGCTCTTTCTACTACAGAAGCTGAATATATGGCATTAACAGAGGCTGTGAAAGAAGCATTGTGGTTAAAAGGGATACTATCTGAATTTGGACTCGAGCATAGGTGTGTGAAGATAATCCGTGACAGTCAAACTGCACTACATCTCGCTAAGCATCAAGTGTTTCATGAAAGGAGCAAACACATTGATGTTAGGTACCACCTCATCAGAGATATTGTGAATAAGGGGAAGGGTAAAGTTGTTAAGGTTGGTACTGAGGATAATGCCTCAGATATGCTTACAAAAGCTTTAACTGTTGATAAGTTCAAGCATTGCTTGAAACTAGTAAGTGTGCTGCTTAGGCAGCAATGAGTTTTTTAACATGATGTTAGCCCTGTAGTGGGGCAGATTGGAAGGAAGTTGAAGCTCTTTTATTACACAAGCAAGGTGGAGAGTGTTGGGACGTTTGTGTAATATACTGAACTTGAGGGTCTTAAAGCTGTAAGTTCTTTTCTTTAAGGACCTATCAGCAATATTGTATAAGTTTGTTAGTTGGATATGAAGCCATTGGAGCAGAATTCAATCTCAACCGTTGGATGAGTTTCTTTCTGTTCAAGATAGGTCTTCATCAACAAATAGAACTTGTACAGCTGATTTCCAGTTAGTTAGTTTTTCATCTTTGTTTTCTTCTTCAATTTACTGAGTGGAAAAAGTAAAGTGGAGAGGTGTGTGATTTCGTGAGAGATTGAGATGTGTTCTTGATCTGTTTTTTTGTATTGTATTCTCTCTTGATCCTTGGCAATAAAATCTTCGATTCACTTCCCGTGGATGTAGGATAAGAAATCATCCGAACCACGTAAACTCTTTTGTGTTGTTACTTGTTTTGATTCATTTCGCTTAATTGAATTGCTTGTTGTTGCATTGGTGGTGTGAGAAATCCGATTGAGTGCAACTGGGTTTCTTTCAATCTACAAGAGTTGTTCAGATAGTATCAACAACAGCAACTGAACAGTTATGCCAATTTCTAACTTTTCTTCTAGATTTGACATAGATTGCAAGTGTTGCCTAAGTAATTATTTTTCTCTGTGATTGTAAAAAGAAAAGATAGAGTTCAACTGATCGGAAAAGATAAATCTTTGATCATTTACTTTTCAGCAATTTAAAACCGACAACTATTGAATCCTTATTCATTCACTACCACACTATTATCATTCCAAAACTAAATGTATAATCATCTCCTATCAATGTCATCCAATTTATCGAAATCTCTAAGTACCAGAGATAAATAAATGAAAAATATTAACTTTGAGAGATTGACTATGCTTACTTATCTCTTACACACAGTAAGCGCCGCTACTCTGTATATTATTATCTGTAAAAATGCTCTTCACAGTTGGGCAATAAAATAGCATTCGACGATTTCGTAAGACATGGTCCTGACAATTTTGCGGAATGAAAATCATGAATACAATAATCAAACTAATTTGACAATAATAATAATAATAAAAAAATCAAATTAATTACCTTTTTTCCCAATTAGTTTATCCGGAACTGAGCCTCGTACGATTTTGACTGTGAGCCCTTCAACGATGGCAGTTTTTCCGACGCCGTGCCGGTGGGGACAGACGGCGGACGAGATGGGAGATTTGAAGGGAGCCGCGCTGGAATTAGGGCTTGCTTTGTTCGAATAGTTAAAAAATATTTTAGATTGAAAGACGATAGGCGCTAAAACTAGGGGCGGAGCTATAATGAATTTCTCTTCTCAAAGACGGCTCATTTTTTTTTTCCTTTATTGAAGGATTCAGTTTGCAACATGGATCTTGAAGATAAAGATGGATAGATATATATGGGAATTTAAAAATGAAAAATTTGATAGGAAATTGCATCAAAGAAAACACAAGAGTTATGCTGTGAAACTTGTCTTTTAGTAAAGAGAGAAAGAAAGAGCTGAGTTTTTTACGCCCACTTTAACTAGTTTCGGAACTTGCTGCTACGCCTCAGTGTCCTAAATCAAACAAAAAAATTTATAATAAAAAAACTATCAAATTATTTTAATAATTGAGCTTATATTTATGTTATATTTTGAGCGCAGTCTTGAAATTATGTTGATGCAAAATAATAAATTCATTTAAACTATGGCTTGAGTGTTGAAGGACGCCTGCGAAAGAATGAGAGATACAGAATTGCTATTGCTCTAGACTCTAGTCATCGTAACTGGGCTCCGATGTAATTAAACTTGGCCCATCTCAACATAAGCTTCAATTCCCATAAACCCATCTCTTAATTTTTACGTTGGCCCACAAACTTAAAAAGATGATGTGCACACAATTATATATATTGGGTTACGATGAGAAATAAAAATTAACAATTCTCTTGGCATTACCAATTCACAATTAGCTATTCGGGATTCACTCAAAAATTACTCGAAATCAACTCGGTATTAGTCGAGCTCAAGCTCAAAAATATCAAACTCGAACGAGTCGAGTCGAGCTCGAGCTTCATACATATAGACCGAGCTCAAGCTTGAGCATGTTTATACCCCTATTTATTCCTGCCTATCTCCAATTCTAATTTATTTACAAACGATCCATATCTTATAAAGCGATGAAATCAAATTTAAAAACATCCACGAAGAATATATCCAAGTTGATTATGCATGAGCAAACCCCAATTATATAGTATATTGTTTAGCTATAATTAAACATATTAGAGCTAGCTACAAGATAAGATCCATTCCTATCTCCCCCAAAGAATATATAAAGCATTTAAAAATGAAATGTGGAGGGGCTAGCGGTATATGTTCTCTTGGGTTAATTAATTAATTGTGTATTATATATAGAGCTATGTGAGCCTAAAATGAATGCCAACACAAAATAATGGAAGTAGTGAGTGAGAAACGCAGTGGATCAATGAAAAGCAAGCTGTTCATGTCTTTCTATCGAAGTCCCAAGCCGCCGCCAACCACTACTACGGTTGCTGCACCTGCCTTGGTCAAAACGACGTCGTTGCGTTGCGACTCCGACGACGGCTACGTTCACGGCCCCCGCGGTGGCGCCGGAGATCATCTTGTCGACACAAAAGCTTCCACCTATATTTCTCAAGTCAGAGAACGCCGGAGACTTGAAGAATCTAATTTAGTCGGAAACTATTAATTACTACTACTATTTATATATAATTACATATAGCATTTCTTAATATAATTGCTACTGTAATTATACATACTACTTTTTCTTGGCTAGCTCATGGTTTTCCTGTGTGACTTATCATATATGTATCGTCGTCTTTTAAATATTAAAAGAAAAATAAGAATACAGATATATATCGAAGTCTTATTTATATAGTATTTACTTTTGTTGACGTAGAGAAATCTATAGCCATCATATTGTTGGGATTTTTTTGAGTAAATCTCATTCATGAGCAATCATCCACGACCTAAATAAGAGAAACAAAATGTATTAGACAAACTTTATGCACTTTGATCTATCCAATGCTAGCTCCCATTTTTCTCATATATAGCCCTCAAAAGTAATTAAAATAGTAATTAATTTCGGAGGATATAAATAATAAAATGACCTATCATTGTTATTTTCTGAAACTAATGGGCTGAAAAAAGTGGCAGCCTGAGATACATATGTTCCCGCATTAAAATTTAGCCCACATTGCATTATAATAAATTCCAACAGACCCACTAAGAAAAACCATGCTTCTACTTATTTTCTTTGAAAAAAAACAGAAACAAGAATATATATCGTCGGAAATTCTTGCTTCAGTAATTGGAGCCATAAACAGGTTTTGCTACTACAGCTCTACAAGTGGTGCAGCAACTCAAGTAATCATTTTCAAAATATTTAATTTATACTCAACCTATTATTGAATTTTTTATATATAAATATATATTATTGATATAGACGACTTGAAAATAATTTGTCATTTCGATGCTCCGAAATTCAAAGCGGACAATAAATAAATAAATAAAGCATATGATCTCTACGATTGAATCGTTGCTTTCAAAATGGCAGGATGTCAGATAAATTACTGAATAATTTAGGGTAAATAATTAATTTCCAAAATAAGAGGTGGTGGCAGAAATTTACAAGATTATTAACATGTAAATATACGAACTATATAAGTAAAGTCATATACGAAATTGTACATGAATTTTAAGATTGATCCATCAATATGCAATTCGGATTCAAATTCAAAGTTTTGTTATTAAATTTATGTATAGGAGGCAAGCTTACTAATATGCATGCCATGGTAACATTGTTATATGATTATGAAATGAAATGAAATGAAAGTATACATAAGTTGATCAGGAATTCTGGCCAATCACATTCCTCCACCTCGCATATGCTTTTCCTTCTTTTCATATACATTAATATTTGAGGAGTAAGGCAATATTTAAATTATTGTTACATGCATATGAATTATTGGGAGGAGACGACGTGTAGACGTGGCACATTTGGCTCTATAATCTATTCGATTAAGCTATGGGTGCAGAGAAGTGAACGTATCGTCGACGTAGATGCGATTCCATTAAAGTTATGTTGTTAAAAAACAAAGTGGGCAGCCTAATTAATATTGTAGCACTCACATTCCACCACGTCTTTCTTCTACTTTCCCTACCGTCGACTGTCTATACGAGTATTTATTCAGGTATTAATTAAGATTTAAATAAATCGCAGCATCTCTCTTGAGCGTATATATATGAATATGATACAAATACAAGTGGAGACGCATTAGTCTTTGATGAAAGGTGGATTCTCCCCAATCACATTCCGCCACGTCTCATCTCTTTTCTTTTTGCCATGGATGTTGCTTTCTTCTTGTTTATTTCCATGCTGAACCACCAATATATATATGCATCCGGTGAGAGAATGTGTGATTTGCTCGGGCTTTCAGAATGTAAAAACTGAGCTGTGAATGTGTTTCTTGCCACTTATTATTCTGAGAGCTTGAGCTAGTATTCAGCCATTCACTCCTCGGAAGGAAGGGCGTTGAGATCGATCACCGGTATTTTCGTCTTGCTCCCACCAATCTGTTCTTAATCAGTGAGTTACTAACTAAACATCATTACTTCAGTTGTATTGTATATCCAAGTCTACAAATATACCTTCCCCTTCAACAACATCTTCTCTTCCTCTAACAGCTTTTCCTGTTCAAAATCAAGGTATAAATAAGGTGACTCCTTAACTTTTCCACTTTTGTAATACACAGCATCTCTTTAATTCCTCTCCTTATGTTTAAACCCGTTGTGAATATATATAACTCATTTGCATGGTTCATAGCTTAGCAGTCTTCACCAAAAATACAAGATGCAAATGTTTACCTTTCCCTCGAGGCTTGATATAGACTTCAGAAGCAATTGTGTCTGCATAAGCAACAAACTCGGCAATCAAATAAGAATCAATCTACCAACTATTAATGGAAGTTAAGCATAAGAAAATTGTAAAATTGATATATATGTACGTATAATAGGTCGCTCAACTCAATCTAGATTATGCTTTTGATAATAGGTGGTCACTGGTCAGTCAGGAGATATATATATACACATAAGCTCCTTCCTAGCGTACATATATATTTTTTATTAGAAGACCAAACAAGCTTTTCTCATCTTGTATTATAATTTTGCCTGAGCTCCTTCCTAGGTTTGAGAATCAACGGAATCATCTGCTTGGACTGCAAATGGGCATAACTTTTAACACAAAGGCATGCCGATACAACAAAACAGTTGGCTGGTAAGCAGCATAACTCATATCGCTTCATATTTAGTGCTCGTTTGGTTCAAGTAGAGAAATGGAAAGGGAATGGTAACAATAACCATTACTTTTATTGAGTGTTTGGTTTAACAATGAAAAGGAATCATTAGTAAGGGATTCCCTTTCTTTTGTTTCCCCTCTATTTTGAGGGGTAACAAATTGGGTGATTGGGTTACCTTCAAGTAAGGGTAATGATTATCTCATTACCCAAACCAAACAACAAGTAATGGATTCAATTACTTGATTCTCTTTCCAACCTCTAAAAACACCCAACCAAACGGGGGCTAAGAATAAAAGTTCAGTTACCTTAGTTGCTCTGGCCTGTATTAGTGCAGTCTCAAATTGTTTCTCAAGATGTATAAAGTCGGCGACACTGAGGTCGTCGGTGGATGGCTCCTCAAGCTCCCTGCAGAATTAAATAGAAAGAGCTGTTGTAGTCATGACTGCCAACTTAACAAAGTAAAGTGTAAGGGGAGGGAGAGGGAGGGATGAAGTGGCTGCCTTTCTACTACTTGTAGGAGCTCCTCACATGTCAGGAAACGCGAATATTTAGCCTGACATGGAAACACAAAACCAATGACCTTCATAATATACACATACAATTAATTTAGGACTATGATCCCTGTTTTCAGTTATAATTCAATCACTATCTAAAACCCATTTTCTTTATAATTATATGGATACTCAAATATTTGAAGTATCACAAATATTCCTACTAGGTGCTGTTCTAGAGACTAGTGCTAAATTATAGGAAAAATAGTTGAGAAGCAAAATTTGAAAAATAAACTCAAACCGAGTGTCTGCTAAATAAATCACACAATCTGGACTATAGATATGTCTAAAAATGTACAAGCTAGAAAAAACCACCCCTACATACAATCTTCATAAAAATAATGATTACAATCATAAATAATGTAATGCTTATGAACTTATAAAAAATATATCAAACAACTAAGCATAGGGTTAACAGTAGTTAATTATGACCCCAACTTTAACTTATTTCTTAAATATCCTGAACTTTGCAAATTTGTTTAATTTTGCCTCCCAACAAAAATATCAGTCGTCGGATATCAAACTAGGCTCATCCGTAAAACGTGTTAATCGTATCATATCTTTTTTTTTTCCTTGCATCTATGGGTGAGCTAGTCAGATATCCGACGGCCCAGGACAAAATTAAACATATTGCAAAGTTCAGGATATTAAAGGATAAATTAAAGTTGATGTCGTAAACAAAACAAACCTCAAAGTTGAGGTCATAACTACTATTAACCCTATGCTCTTTACATTTATACGTAGATTTTATGTACATTTACGCACAAATCTTTGAAAATGTAAATTCATTTATTATGTTATACACTTGGATACAACGTTTTACTGTAAACATATACAATTTTGTATGAAGAGAGTGTAGTAATTAGTATGGAACATGCATAAGCATAATCACACATTGGTGTTAAAGAAATCTATTGGCAAATGAAAGTATGGAATTTTTGTTCAACTAAGGCTAAAATATAGGCCAATTTCAAATTAACTTCCAATCAAATCACTACATGCATGCATGGTCCATGATATAACTATTGATTTTAAAATTTATTTATGTTAAATACTATAATCTATATTTTGCATCTACATCTTACATTGACACGCATGTAAACATCCATACATATATTATTATATTTGCTTTCAAATTTATATTTCTATCAAAACTGTCCCACAAATTATGGTAAGATGAATAAATACTTGAATATATACCTTCAGACATGTTTTGGCTTTTACTAAAAACAAACCTGCACAGAGGCCTTATTAACCCCACTTTAATTTCATAAACAGATCCGCTTACCTGTGTCTCACAACTTTGACTTGAGGGGCCTGCATCTGTCTCAGTCCGACTATGATATCGTTGCAGGATCTCACTCAAGCTGGATAGCAATTCTAGTTCAGTTAAGTCAGAATATCACTCACAAATAAAAGAAGACACGTACTAAAAGACACAAGTCCATGGGCCTAGCATGAATGATAAAAGATAACAACTGCAAATGGCTGAAAAAATAAAGCATAATCTCGAGGTAAATATCCAGACATTCTTGCCGACTCAAGCATAAGACTTTTCAAGTAGGAAATCTTTCATCATACAAAGTAATGAAGTTTTGTAAATCATACAATAAACATTTTAGATAGTTTGAAGTGAATGATAAATATAAAAAGGAAGATAATGCACGCACATGTGCTAGCTAGCTAGCACCAGTCTCTAGAGGATATTATACATCTTTAACACAAGCATATCAGCAGCAAAAATCTCATTATAATATTATATTAGCTTCAAATATTTTGAGGTATGAGTCAAGATATGGTGATAAAAATGCTAAAATAGATAATCACCAATTCCAATCTATGTAGCAAGAGACTCCACATTAGAATTTTTCATACATCACAGTCATGAGTAACGGATTGTAAGATGTAACCAAGTGGAGGGATAAAAAAACAAGAAAAGCTACCACAACTAGGGCATGTCTTGCCACTTGTTCTTATCTTCTGGCCTATAGTCGCTAAATGCGAACTTCTGTATAGATACATCATACATATATAGGTGCAACTATAGCATAGATGGGCCCTGCAAAAATCTTAAAATTAAATCATGCTAGAAATTTGATCACCATGTAAACTGGTTGACACCTCCATTGGAAGTGAACTATTCACTATTTTAGTTAACTTCCAGTGCAGAAATTCTCACCAAATTAATACATTGTTTAGCCTACCTATATAGCTCTAGGTATAGAAGATTAATCTACTAGCCAGTCTACTAACTGAGGAAAGGTCTTCAATCTAAACCTCCAAGAATAGGACAGGACCTGATTTGTACAATCTCCACAAATGTCGACATTTAACGCCCCTCCAGATGAATATTGACGTGCATTCCCCCTTCTGGTAAATACACAATACATCAGTTTTCTTTTCTTTTTCTATTGTTTTATTTTGCCCAAATCATCCTTGTAGAATAAGTATAACGGATTCTCAAATCATTTTAAAGCATCTGTTCAGCTTCAGCCTGTAAAATTATACATTTCAAAGATTCAAAAGGGGCATAAAGATATACTGTATCACATCAACCTAAGTAGATAAACTGTCTTTGCTGCTAGCTTGATGTCGCTAGCTTGTCGTGTTCAAGATAAAGAGAGAGGGAGGTTAAGGTTTGTAATCTCACTCTACAATTTCTATGAATATATCTCTTTTTTTGGACAAAATATCATATACTATGTTTTTTGTTCTCTACATTTCTCATCCAACTATATTAATGAATTTATCTTAAAAAGATCTTTCAAGTGGTTCAACTGGGGTCCCCTCCCGTAAAGAACATAGATGAAAGATGCTTTTGATTGTGATGCTTTATTAGTTAACAACTTGTGATCATTTGTGTATTCTATTATTATAACATTCTATAACCTTAAAGTTAAGAAGTTAGCAAGAGCTAATAAGATCTTTTCTCTATACACCCTCGGTTTTTATCCTAGGGAGATCTGATGACACCTTTCATAAACGTAAAAGGGATTCCTTTTAGTATAAAATTACCATCCTCACTCTAGTATATATTTCTAATGCATAATTCATTTATTTAGTTTTCCAAGTTGAAAATATACATCAATGTCGTTAAGTTTCCACCATGGTGGTGGCGGTTTTTGAGGATTCCGCCACTACCACGGCACCACCCCATGGCATGCAGTTTTTCTGTATGGCGGCTGTGATGGTGGATATGGCGGTGCCATTGAATTATATATATACAACTCACCCAAAAATGTCAAGGTTTAGACTTGAACCCTAACCGCGCGACTTCACTATCTCTCTCTCTAATTTCTCATCCAATCTTTCTTGCTTCTTCACCGAAACCGCTGCCGACTCTCTCTAATGCCACCAACACTGCATCCGTTCCTCCGCTGCCCTCACTGGGGGAAGGGGAAGCTGTCCCCAAGACCCATAATAGGGTTAGAGGAGGAGAAAGACATGATAGTGTTAAATGGAATCGCCAAGGTCTCCTTAGGAATAGGAGAGGACCAATCAAAGGTGTTGGTGAGTTGAAGTGTTCGGAAAGTTGGATGAGAAGGATAATGTGTTGGTGAGATTCATGAAGCAAGCAAAGGCGACAGCAGGAACACGATGACTTTTGGCGTTGGAACTACGTAACTTGGACCAAGCCACATACCCGAGTTGGTCACAAAAGATCAAAGGTGCCCGAGAAGGGGTACGTGAAAATTGAGAAGAATAGCTCAAGAAAGGCACAACTAAAAAGGGTGTTCGGCTGAGCTCATAAGCTGCTTAAAACAACTTATAAGCTATTTAAGAGTGCTTGGCAAAATCGCCCTTTTGATGGAAGGAGTATTGTTCATGGGATTAAGTTCACCGCTTTTTAAATTCTTCATGGATTTGGTGCACTTTTCCTTTGTGAGGGTTTGCCTTGGAGGGAGGGTTTTGTACTATAGTTTTTTGTTATAAACTACTTATCCCCCCAAAGAAATAAGCTCTAACTAGTTTATAAGCTCACCAAAGACTAATTTTCACAATTCCACCATATTTTATCATGATCTTATAAGAAACAACAAATTTACAACTATAACTTCACTATGGTTTGTTATTTTCAACACATAGCCTTTCAATTTCATTTCTCATAAATTTTCTCTCTCTAACTACTATTATCTCTTTCTAACTTATAAGCTTGAATATCCAATCACTTTGACAACTTATAAGCTCTTCATACATCTTATAACGGCATACATGTCTATGGTCTAACTAATTGCTATTTATTGTTGATGGCATTCAAAGTGTAAAAGATTCCAACTTAACCGCGAAGAACTTATGCTAGGGCGGAAAATAAGGCTTATGTGGAGCTACAAGTGTACTAGAGGAGGAGGAAACAGAATGAGGGTCCTATGCTTTCTCTACGTTTTCATTGTCATTCAATTGATAACTTGACTGTTAATCGTTCTTCATTTATCTTAATCTCTCTTCATTGTATCAAAAACATTGTTATAATTGCTTTTAAAGAATCAATTTTCGATTATGTTATATTTTTATTCATGCACAAATTACAATTGAACTGAGATAGTACATCCTAACCCCAATGACCTAAGCTTAAATACAAAATTTTGACCCAAGAACTCTATCCTACACCAAATTCTACTATTTACTTGCAATTTTGAGTTAAATCAAGCAAGTCGAGATGACAATTCTTTATATTGTGAAAATTGAATTTATCATACAAGCTAAACATGAGTTTACAAGCTCATGATATGATCCTAGTCTCCGAGCCGTATGACACACTATGATATGACATTATTATTGCTTATTTGTTATAATTGAAGTAAATGCATAACACCACGTTTCTTTTTCAACAATGAACCCATGCAATGAGTGGCGGGACGCATGATGATGGTCTAGTGTCTCCGAGGATTTTGAGTGTTTCCAAAGTGAAAGACTCAAATTGAGATTATGTAACTAGCTTCGGTTGTGCTTATTAGATTTGAGATTTTATTATGAATAACTCATCAACATTTGCCTCTCATATTTATATAAATTGGGGCGTCATACCATAACTCCTAAAAAGTCACTTCATGGTCTTTTCCATAGCAAACACAAGATCAATTTGTTCCCAAATGTCATTGTACCAAAGAAACGTCAATACTGAAAGGGTCCAAGTTAACATGAAGAGCTTAAACAATAAACATAGACTTCTTACACAAATGTCGCATCAGAAATGGTTAGGTTATTAAGTTGTACTTACTTATTAGTGTTAAATGAACTGTCATCAAGTATTAGAATAGGCGTTTTCAACTTATTAGTGTTAAAGATAGTGGACTTGCTCGTGGGAGCCAAAACATTTCCAAAAATTATTTTTAAATTATAGTATTCAAATTAAATCGGGGGATGAAGGCTAAATGGCTTCAAAAAAGGAGCAAACCTATGTCAAAGGCTTGGTTAGCCATTCATTCTAAAAACGAAAGTCCTATTCAAGATAATTGTTTATTACGATAATATTCTCATGTATTTGCTATGCCTCAATAGATCACAATGAGGCATTGTGATAGAAAAAGATAAAACCAATAATGCTACCCTAAAAACCTTACATCAATGGTTTGACATTATTGTATCACCTATTTTATAAGAAATTTTAGCATGACTACAACTAGTTCAACTAAATAGTTGAAGAACAAACTTATTTAAGGTTCCCTGGAAGTTTCAATAAAGATAAGGACATTTTATGCATTTGTTGCCATAAGAAAATTACTGGAGTTGATTGTGAAGCATCTAATGTCAAAAGTTGAAAGAGAAGGGGAGCATTGTACACATAACGTGTCACTCATTCAAGTTTTTTGACATATGCAGCCATATCTGGTTAAATAATAGTTTCTATAACTCCAAATTATAATGTATTGGAGACATGCTAATCGGCAAGTTCCCCCTTTGTATGAAGCAGAGGAGTAGAACTTCGAATAAAGTAGTAGTAATCATCATATTATGTTGCTAATTCCAGAACTTTTTAACGTTATGAAACCAATAAAGAGTTATATACTGAGGATCCTAATGTTTGGGAGATTTATGATATGTAAATGAGGTGAGTGAATATTATTGCTTGCTTGCCTAAAACCTATTCAAACTTTTAGAGATAGGCATCCATATCTGATTAGAAAATACATATACCTCTGAATTATAAAGATCTCAAATATACTAATCAAATTTTAATATGAGGCATGCTAATTGGGTATCATGTACAAGTTACACTTTTGTGGAAAATAACTAGAGTGGAACTTTGAATAGCGTTGCTATTATCAACATGTTGTATTGCTAGTTCCACAACTTGAAGGGTTTGAAACCATCAAATAGTTATATTCCAAGAGGATCCTAATGGTGATGAGGTGAGTATGTAGATTATTGCTCGCTTGATTATTTGTTGTTTAAGAGAAAGTTATGAAATCTGTAAAAAGATATTGTGTATGCCATCTCACAAAGCCCTATGTCAAATTTTTGGAATTAAATCTCTATTGTCATCCTAAATTTCTCATTCAGAAGCTAAAATTTTGTCTCTATTGTAGTTATGTTGTATCAATTTTTAGAAAAATGGCTCACTTATTTAATGCAAAAAAGCTATGGATTCTTTATATTTTATTATCAAGTCGAGCTTTATTTACCGGACACTTTGAGACAAGATAAATTAAGCCTAAACAAGCTTTCTAAAGTTAAATTTAAATTCAAATATGAATAACCTAGAAAAGATATATAATATTCTTACTTGAATTTATCATTTAATTAGAATCAAGAAACATACTAGAATTTATTATTATTACAAATTAAAATACAAGTAAACAAGCCATACCAAGTAAATAATTTTTTCCCATCTAATTAGAATAATGAACTTGCTCACGAGCTAGTTAATCAAGTGATATCAAGCTTGAGCTACTTATTTAGTTAATGAGTTTCACTAAATGAGCTTGACTTGAGAAAATATACATCATGCTTTTTTACTTGCGGTAAGGAGTTAAAGTACAATGAATCTATACAATATTTTAGAGTTTGGATGTTCAACACATATTTGACATAGACATTGTGTTGATCAATCATCTCCATGCATAATGTATAGTAGTCATGATGGAGTTAATATACAAGAGATCAACTATTTATCATAAAATTACATTAGTAAAGATACAATGTGCTATGACATTATAACAATTTTACAATAAAAGAACTATATGTTCATAATATTGTGACATAAAAAGTTACACTTTACAAAACCTACTATATTCGTCTATAATTTCAACTTATGTTTGAATAAATACAAAGGTTAATTGACAAATTATGCCAACCTTTCAACAGATTTGCAATTTTGACACAATCTTTGATATGTTTCATAAGGACCTAAAATTTTGTATTTATAGCAAAATTGGGAGCCACAATTTTGCCAACAATCAAAAAAATCATGTGAAACAAAAACAAAGTAATTCCGCGAATGTGTAACATAAGTTTTTGCCACTTCGACAAGCTGACATCCATAGTGATCACCATACAATGATCGATTGTTGCTTGGTAAGGTGGTGGCTTTGCCCTTTAGGTCGCTACCATTCATGGCCAAAACAGCCACGCTTTGCCCTTTAGGTCGCTACCATTCATGGCCAAAACAGCCACTTCCAGCTGATGTACATTAAAAAGTTTTGGCTAATTAAGCAATAGATTTACCATTAGGGATGTCAATAAGGCCTAACTCATTCTATTATTGGGCCATTTCCTCGGTTTCGGACCGGATGACATCCCTAGGGCCAACCTACATGAATTCTGAGTTGCGAATGTCGGGTAATTGCGGACAAATCTGACTGAATTATTTTCAAGCTAGAAAATTTTGGCCTTCAACCCTCCTCTTTTAGGACTATCTGGAAAAACCTATTGGTTTCAAATTGGATTGATATCCCCATTTACCGTCCCTTTCGACGTGGCGATCGCAAAGCCAAAGACCACTTGTAGATGTTAACAGGCGTTAAACGATGATTTTATGGATTCAAAGGAGTACAACTTTTAGGTGTAGAGAGAAAGAAACAAATATAAATTTTTAGTTTTATTTATTTTTGTGTTTATGAACAAAATGACATCATTTATCATGAGGTAGAAAAAACTTTCCACGTCATCAAAAAACGAAATTCTTGTGCCACATCAACCTTTTGTTTGTTGGGAAAATTAGGAGTAATGAATTTGCTACAAGTCGAAATCTTAAGTCCTTATTGAAAGGTCTCAAAGATCGCTTTTAAAATTGCAAAATTAGTAGAAAAGCCATGTGTTATTTGGCAATTAACTGTAAATAATGTGCCAATATGATGTAAACAAATATTTTATAATAAAATCATGACTTTTAGTTGAGAATAAAACTTGAAGCAAACAAAACTGCAGGTAATACATAGAAAGAAATACCAATATATTAAAATAAAATCATCATCTTAATTTGCGCGAAAGTAAAACTTGAATGAAAACAAACAAAAGATGCATGTAATAACAACCACAAAGAAAAGAATATGTAAATAGAAACTACATCATTGATAATAAAAATGCATGCTTTAACAATGTTTAACATAACACATATGTATATATGCATGTATTTATTAATACTAAGAGCTACTCATTGGCAAGAAAACTGAAAGTTGGAAGGTTGGTTGGTGGAAGCTTATAAGGGCTACATTTTGTGCGTTTTCTTGCACTACATTAGAATATATTGGCCTCCAGTCTAAGTAATTAAGCTTGTTATATTTTGATTGCGCATGGTCTTTGATTAACTTACAAGCAGCAAACAAGAGTTGAGATATGATATTATTGACATGCACATACATACAGGAGTGTAGAATGAAGACGAAAGAAAAACTGCAGCTGAAAACGTTGCTGTCTATATTATCACACGCAGCCTTCTCAAATGGAGTCGCGTTAATTTGTCTGCTGTATAACAAAAGTCCAACTACATGAAAGAACAAAAGTCCAACTACATGAAAGACTAATCAATTCGAAGTAGCACTTGCAAACAAAACAAAGTAGCTGGATTCAAATTCCAGTAAGCAGCAGTCAAATGCATGTTACGTCTCAATCGTTAAAGCCGGCATTAATCAATTAATACATTGATTAAAATAGTAAGGGTGCGTTCTCTTTGGTTGTAAATTTATCATGAGAAAAGGAGGGCTAAACAAAATTTCACCATTTAAATCCTTCATTTCTTTTCCCACATTTCCTACTTGACCCTTACTCAATCCTCATTTACACTACAAAAGAGGGATAATATTATCCCTCCAAAAATGGTGTGATAATATTATCTCTCATTTGTAGTGTAAATGAGTAGGGATTAAATAGAAAATGTGGAAAAAGAAAGAAAGAATTTAAAGGGTTAAATTTTGTTTATCCTTCCTTTTCCCATGATAAATTTACAATCAAAGAGATCGCACCCTAAGAGGAAATCAATGGGAATTCTCTAGTCGTGAAAAAATCTTAAAAAACTCAAATGCGGGACGGATCTAAAGGCCAGGCACTCTTGGTCGTCGCCCGGTCATTTTTTTTTATTACCTATATATATATATATGATTTAATTTTTTTTTTTTATCTATGTATGTTAATCTCGTCCGGTCCGGTCATGATTATGTAATTTCAAATAATTATTTCAAGATTCAATACGTTTTCTTTACTAAAATTTTATTAAAATCATCCGGTGAAATCTCGCGCGGTCATTATTAAATTCCTAGGTCCGTCCCTGATAGTGATGGATAAATTGGAGCAGAAGAATGAACGATACGACGTAGCACGAGGTTTAATTTTAGGGGAAGAAAGGGATGGAAATTGGAAGGCGACACATTTATGCTAAATTAAGCTCCGAGACTTCTATTTTTGGAAATCAACAACTTGGGCCACCCACTGACGTGATCACTCGAGAGAGAAATTAACCTAAGCTTAGATTGCAATGGGAATTTAATTAAAAAAAAATAACCTGTTGGTGCTGCAGTAGGGGTAGAGCTTGCCCCGGCAGGAATAGATTACGGCGCCGATATCCAGATCGCAGAGCACCGATAGCTCTTTAGCTTTCTTGAGCAATCCATTGCGGCGCTTGGAGAAGGTAACCTGGCGCGAGCTCTTATCTTCGATTCGCTTAATCTCGAGCTTCCTCCTCCCCATTGAACACAAAAATTAGGTCTGGAAATGAAGCGGCATTGAGAGATATTTGTGGAGGAAAGCGAATCTGGGAATGGGATAAAGTTATCTAATTAGCAAGGAAAGGAAGTGGAATCCAATTGGACTTGGAAGGAAGGAGGGGATGACTGACTATTCAGCATCCACGTCTAATTCAAGAGAAGAGAGGGCCCAAACACCTGTCGATTGCTTGTGGTCGCTCGCAGCGGCAGTTTTTGCCTTTGCCGCTCCCACTCCCTATCGCTATTCTCTTCTACTTTACGGTAAAAAAAAAAAACAAAAAAAATAATAGTAATAAGAGAAGAAGCTAGAGCATTCATGCAGCTACATATTCAACACGTGTGTATTCAGGTAGAGCGTATTTACCTACATACACCGCATTATCACAGGATAAAAACCATTGGCATCGCCGCCGACTCATAGTTTTATGGATTTGGATCAACTCACTACTCACTAGTACTCCCTCCGTCCCACGAATCTTGACACGTTTTCCTTTTTGGGCCGTCCCACGAATCTTGACACGTTTCCTTTTTGAGCAATAATTATTACCTTCTCTCTCCTACTTTTATCACCTTTATTATATTATCTCTCCTACTTTATCACTTTTATTACCTTCTCTCTCCTACTTTATCAATTTTATACTTTATTAATTACACACTTAAAACACTAATCTACAACTCCTTAATTCCCGTGCCGAACCCAAACGTGTCAAGACTCGCGGGACGGAGGGAGTAGTAAAAATGATAGCAAATCTCAAATAGTGTTAGTGTTAGGTTTGTGTCAGCAGCTAGCATTCAAGCTTCGATCATGCCATGAATGGGATGGGACGCATGAGAATTCATGTGGTCCATACACATTTAATTTAATTTAAAAAAATCAGGATGTTCATAAATTATGTTTATAGTGTATCATTTAGGTTTGGTCAATTTAATGATTTAATTGTTACAATTATAATCTTTGATAAGTCAGTTCAGTATTTAACTATTATCATAGTAATTTTGATTTGGGAAAATCTCCACAAAACGACAAAACCCAATTTATCCGAATATTTTCGTAGGTTGGTTCGGCGGCTTTTGGGCGGAGGGCGGATTTTGCACATTCGTCATTCTTATACAAGGATTATACAAAATATAGCATTAGAATCAAACTCAAAAAATAACTTTCAAATTCCTAAATTTGTTAGGGTCATGGATAATATAGTATATCTTTGGAAATTCTTGTTTTACTAATTATCCAATTTAGAAATATTTGATTGCATACTCAACCTAATACTCCCTCCGTCCCGCTAAAGTTGGCTACATTTGTTTCGGCACGGAGATTAAGAAATGGAGTGTTATGTTTTAATTGAGTGGGGCCCATCAAAATTATTGAGTTAATTAAAATAATTTCTTCCTTCTTTCACTTTCTTCTTCATCCACTGCCACCCACCTCCGGCGAAGTCGTCGGCATCAGTCACCCCCTCCTCCGGCGAAGTTGCCGGCATCAGCCACCCCCTCCTCCAGCGAAGTCGCCGCCACCCTCGTCTCCCTCTGTCCCCCTCGTTTTTTCTTCCTCTGTCCGCCACCTCCAGCGAAGTCGCCCTCTGTCCGCCCTCGTCTCCCTCTGTCCGCCACCTCCAGCGAAGTCGCCGCCAACAACCACCACCACCACCGCCAACCAGAACCCTTCAAAATCCACTCAAAAACCAGAAATCAAAAACCAAATCGGCGCAGGCGAGCCCTAGCCCTAGCCCCCAAATCGGCGAGCCCTAGCCCCCTAATCGGCGCACGACCTCACGCATTTGGGCGGCGAGCTTCGAACCCCCAAATCGCCCAAGGATGCGACGGTGAGAGGGAGGGAGAGAGAGATCACGAGATCTGTAACGAGAGAGAGAGGGAGAGAGACGGCGACGGCCGAATGGGCGAAAGGCGGCGGCGATGGGGGTGGCATCCCGCCGGAGAAGAAGAGAGAGGGCTAGGGCTCGCGACTCTGGAATTACAGAGACCAAGTGGAATTCGAAAGACGCCGGAGGTTGCAGGAGATGTGACAGGCGGTGGTCTCGACGCAGACCAGAGAGGCGGCGGCGGTCGCAGAGAGGCGGCGTGCCGCCGGAGAAGAAGAGAGAAGGCGGCCATGGGGGGTGTCTTTTGGGCGAATATAGAGATAGGGAGAGAGACACGATATTATAGAGAGAGAAGGAGATGAGATATTTAATTAAGTTAGAATCTTAATTAAATTTAGTTTAATGGTTGGTTTAATTAAATTAAATCTTACCCAAAAAGAAAAGTAGCCAACTTTAGTGGGACACCCAAAAAAGAAATGTGGCCAATTTTAATGGGACGGAGGGAGTACTTGTGTAGTGTTCCGACGAATTTAAAATTAAATGAGTGAATAAGATTGTTACCATTAGATGTGTTCTCTTTGGTTGTAAATTTAGCATGAGAAAATAAAAGATAAACAAAATTTCACCCTTTAAATTCTTCCTTTATTTTCCCATATGATATTTCCTATTTGACCCTTATTTGTTTCTCATTTACACTACAAATGAGAGATAATATTATCACACTATTTTTAAAGGATATTATCCCTTCTTTGTAGTGTAAATGAGGAATGAGTAAGGGTCAAATAAAAAATGTGAAAAAAAAATTGATTGATTTAAAGGGTGAAATTTTATTTTTCCTTCTTTTTCCCATGATAAATTTACAACCAAAGAGAACGCATCCTTATTGGTAAAAGACGATTTGCACGCCATTTCGATGCTCCAAATTCAAAGCAGACACTTAAATAAATAAAAAAGAGCATCTGGCCTATGTTATTGAATTGTTGCTTTCAAAATGGCAGGATGTCTTGATTAATTTATTTCCAAAATCTCTTGTCGCCTCCATTTTTTAAAATCACTCATAATCTTTTTCTACTAATTTCATAGCGATATTAGCAATCCATTTACATACTCAACCCTAGCTAAATCTACGCTTTATTGACAGTATAATCTTAATTGTGTGACCATCTGCTTTATCATGACTTATTATGTACTCTTTAATTTGTATGCCCAATATCATTATCATATGGTCATAAAAATGTAACCTTATCAATAATATACAGTGTTAAGTATATTCAAAGGTTACGATGCTAGCTAGCCTAATTTATTACGAGACTAATTAAATTGATAAAAATAAAAGAATATTAATTAATCGGCCATCTGATCATGCATGTGGTTCATTCTTGTATTGATGTGCATTCAATTTCTAGTAATTGCATTTCACCAACTCTAACGACAGAGTCAAAGTCATTAATCTTTCACAAATTTAGATAATTAAATTATAATTTTGGGTTGAACCAAAATGTTTGTTCATTTTTAAATTTGTTTCGTACATTTCATTTAACTCAAACGAATGAATCAAGCTGGCTATAGTTTGTTTGAGTTCAAAATTTTTGCAGGCTACTAACTTAGGGCGCTTTGTAAAATTAAGTCACATTTTTTCGGATTTGCAAATTTGGGTCATTTATTATTAATTTCGGCGTAAATAAGTCACATTTGGGTCCGGTTGGGCTATAATATGGCTCACTTATGCCGAAATTAATAATAAATTGCCCAAATTTGAAAGCCCGAAAAAATGTAGCCTAACTTTGCAAAGTGCCATAACTTAGTGGCCTACAAAAAATTTTGAACTCAATTAAATTGGTGGCTAACATTTGATTTTCACTATCCATTTCGCATATTTGAGAATGTATATAATGAGAATAAGTATAAATAAAAGATATTTGAAAAAAATTCAAATAGTGAAATTTTATATTGTCATGTAGAAGAGAAAATTAATATTTTCCTATTATATAGTATAAGATGTCTTTATATATATATATAAATAATTATCGTTATCTTGAGGAACATATATACTCCATCCGTCCCACGAATCTTGACACGTTTTCCTTTTTGGGCCGTTCCACGAATCTTACTCATTTACGCCAAAATTAATAATAAATTACCCAAATTTGCAAGCCCGAAAAAATGTGACCTAATTTTGCAAAGCTCCTTAAGTTAGTGGCCTACAAAATTTTTGAACTATAGTTTGTTCAGATGTTACGTCTCTCTCATATATATATATCAAAATTATATGTCAATAACCACATTTCTAGCTGCTGCTGCAGGTGGTCTTGATCGATTTTCCATTTTTTCTTTTTAAAATAAAAAATAAATAATAACATCCAGCTAGGCACTACCTACTAGGGTTGTCGATCAGTTCGGGTTCGGTTATCCATACCCAAATTTTGGGTTACCCGAATTCGAAATTGTCATATTTCACTAACCGTTTTAGGTGTTCGGTTACCCGATTCGGTTATTTGGGTATCCGAAATACCCATTTAAAAAATTAAAATTCAAATAATTTGCTAGACAGAGGATTTGAACATTAGTCTCCAGAAAATAAACAAAGCAACTTGTCCACTAGACTAAAGCTTATTCTTATACTTTAAATATATCATAATTTTATTTTAGCTAATAATTGATTTTTTTAAATAAATAAATTAATAATTAAAAAATATAATATATATATATATATATATTAAATCATTTATTAAATAATTTTTGGTTATTTCGGTTATTGGGTTAACCGATACCCGGAATTTTTCTAAAAATGATACCCGAAAACGAACCACAATAACCAAAAAATTCGATTATTGGATAACCAAACCCGAAAATTTCGATTCAGTTAACGAATTATCCGAAACCCAATAACCAATTAGACAGTATATCAAATGATCTCAACTTTTTATTGATTACATATAACTTTTATTTATTTATTGCCCATACTTTGGTACGTAAAAAGAAGATCCCTAAATTCTATCCGCATATATCACATTATATATTTCTGCATGCATGCATGCATGCATTTTGCTGATGAGTCATATTGTGCGTCAAACCGTGACAGTGGTAATAACTAATTAATAATAACAGGTAGGCAGAAAAATAAATTAATCTTCAGATTTATGATTAATTAGTATAGTGTTTTTTACAATCCTGCATGCAGGTTGTTTCTGATAATGATGCTCTCTTATCTCCAACACGCCTCACTCCTTATATAGATTATAGAACGTACGTATTTCTTATTCCAGTCTAGCTTAATTATGTACCAAGGAACGAAATATTATTTTTGTTCTACTTACTAATAATTTTCGAGGAATTATTAGTATGGTAAATTGGAATGATAATGGAGTCACATTGCCATTTGCCACACTAGTTATTCAAGCAAAACAGAGAGGTTATATATATATGGTCAAGTTAAACAGAGAATTATTATATATTTCATTTTGAACAAATTTATATATTTTATGAACAGATCATTATAACTAACGAACAGACGTATTTAATAAAAAAAAGAGAAAAATTCGCCACCAGCAGGATTCGAACCTGGGGCAAATTGATGTTCATGCGGTACATTGATTTGTTCATCAAATTTATACATATGTTCGTTTTTGTTTCGCGAATTTTCTATTCTTTAAATATTTAGCATTCTCTGTTTAACCTTTATATACATATATATATATATATATACATATATATATATATATATGAAATAAAAAATTAAAAGGCGAATGTGGAAAATCTGCCCTCCAATCCGCCCCCCTACAAGCTGTCGTGTACTCGTGTTCATGAAATTTAACATCCCAAGTTTATCATAATTATAATTATAATTAAATATCAAATTTAATTTATTAAAGATAAAGTATATATGTAATATAATTAAAAGGGATATTTGCCGTAAAATACACGAACTTTCAATAAATTCTGGTTTTTCCCTCAACCTTTAAAATTTGAAAAATAATACACCACCTTTCAATTTTTTCTGATTTTTCCCACGCATCTAAAATACCCAAAATCGAAGCTGAGGTGGCCGCCTGAATTTCCAACGTGGCACAATCGTCGGCTATCTAAAACGACGTCGTTCTCAATTGTATGAGACGACGCCGTTTTGTGAGAGTTTTAAAACAAAAATTAGGGATCTTGAAATCTGCATTCTCTTCCTCTATCCGGCAGCAAATCTGCTCAAAGAAAAATTGGGGTTCTTCAAAACATTGACAAATATGCTCATCCAACAGCAAACCAAGCAATGAAAATCAGCAATTCGAACAATGAATCTTCTCATCCTCACAACATTTGCACATCTTCAGCAATTTAGGTGAAGAAATCGAGAAGCCATGTCTATGGGAAACAACTAGTCATCACGCTCACCCTCAAATTCTCAAATGGCGCCCGAAATTCCGCTACGAATTTACAAGCATGAGATACCTGTGGTCATCCAGACTTCACATACCAGTAAGAACCCAAAGCGAAGATATGCTTATTGTCGACGCATAGTGGTATATTTTGATTCTATTTTTTTTTTTTGTTCTTCCTATATATATTTTGATTCCTGATTTTCGATTTCATGTAGTGGGAAGATTGTGGCTTTTGGGAGTGGATTGACCCAGAATTGACAACGCACTACAAAGCTTGTTTTCTGACAATGAAATCAGAGAGAGATAAAGCCTTGGAGCAACTGCACAATCGAAGCTTGATGGATGATGTGAATTACGATAGAGTTGGAGATTCAGATTCACTAGAGGAATTCGACGAACTCGTACATATGCTGTAGAAAAAACATTGACTAAATAAATGGAGATGAGCCTCAAAAGGATGAAGTTGAGGATCAAAATGATGAATTTTGCATTTGGTTTTATTGTAGTGATGTTACTTGTTGTGAAGTATGTTTGAGTATTTTTGTTTGAGCAGCTCGATACTTTTGTGATTGAAGACTTTTGCTTGAGCTTGATTATATGATGTAAAATAAGATAGTAGAGTTGTTTGATTAAGTTTCAGATCAGAATTTGTAGTTAATTGTGAGGCTTTCTTTTTCTTTTCTTTTTTGAGAGAAATTCGTGAGGGATCAACTAATTTAAGACTTAAGTTAATGTGCCACCTCAACTAATAAAACATAAATTTTATTTAGTTTATTTTCTATGTTGGCGTTAGTATGTGTCACGACCGGACTTAATTAAGGATAATTAAGCCGGGAAACCATGACTAAGGGAGGAAGATTAGAAGCGGGGATAGAAAGGGTAAATATATAATGAAGGATCGAACTTAATCTTTGACAGCGAAGGGGACATTTATAATATAACTTATGTTTAGCCACAAAGATTCAATTAACTAGTAAGTTCGGATGAAATGCGATCTTTCCTTGTTTGATTATTCCCCTTTCTACCCCGCTTCTAATCTCCCTCCATTAGTCACGTTTTCCCCGGCTTAATTATCCTTAATTAGGGCCGGTCGTGACAGTATGCCACCTCAGCTTTAATTTCACCGGAAAGAGTCGCTGTGGGAAAAATCAGAAAAAATTGAAAGGTGATGTATTTTTTTTCAAAGTTTAAAGGTTGGGAGAAAAATCAAAATTTATTGAAAGTTCGTGTATTTTATGGTAAATATCCCTAATTAAAAATATCAATACGCAGGAAATTGTAAGACGGTGAAAATCGAACGCTAAATTCCTCGAGTAATTTACACCACCGTTCCAATACATTCGTAAAATCATTAATGTGGATAGTAAAAAAAAAAACTAGCTATAGACATAAAATATTTATTTTATTGATAATCTCAAACAACTTGTTTTTTTTTTTTTTTAATTAAATCTACCCTCCCATTCCATTCCATCCATGGGAATTGGCAATTTGGCATGCACTTGAATGCTAGTTATGGGCACAAACCTAACACTGTCATTACTGAGCTAATCCAAATCCAGCAAACGCACATTTTATATATTTGGAAACTACAGAGAGGCGCCGATGGCAGCGACACTAAGCAATACGCCAAGTGTTTGGGCCCTCCCTTCCCTTCCATTACGTGGATGCTCAATACTCAGTCATCCTCTCCTTCCTTCCAATTTCCAATTTCCAAACAAGATTAATATTCCCTTCTGCGTTTCGTTTCTACCCATCCCGCATCTAACTTTATCCCAGATTCGCTTTCCTCCTCTCATTTCCAGACCTAATTTTCCATTTTGGGAGATAATCAATGGGGAGGAGGAAGCTCGAGATTAAGCGAATCGAAGATAAGAGCTCGCGCCAGGTTACCTTCTCCAAGCGCCGCAATGGATTGCTCAAGAAAGCTAAAGAGCTATCGGTGCTCTGCGATCTGGATATCGGCGCCATAATCTATTCCTGCCGAGGCAAGCTCTACCACTACTGCAGCACCAACAGGTTAATTTTTTTTTTTATATATAATTAAATTCCCATTGCAATGTAAGCTGAGGTTGGCCCAAGTTGCTGATTTCCCAAAATAGAAGTCTCGGAGCTTAATTTAGCATAAAGGTGTCGCCTTCTAATTTCCATCCCTTTCTTCCCCTGAAAACCTTGTGCTACGTCGTATCGCTCAACTTTATCCATCTACCACCGGCTACTTCGGTATTTGAGATTTTTAATCTTTTTGGGAGTTAATTTCCTTTCCTCTTTTATATGCTGGCTTTAATTTACTTCTCCTTCAGAGAATTGATAGCTTTAACGATCGAAACGTGACATGATCTTTCATGGAATTGGACTTCTGTTATACACAGACAAATTAACACGACTCCATTTGAGAAGGCTGCTTGAGATAATTCAATTCGAGTATGTTATAATATAGACAGGAACGTTTTCAGCTGCAGCTTTTCTTTGCTCTTCCTTCTCCACTCCTGTATGTATGTGCATGCAATAATATCTCAACTCTTGTCTACTGCTTGCAAGTTAATTAAAAAACCATGCATCAATCAAAATATATGTACTAGCTTGATTACTTAGATTGCAGGCCTATATACTAATGTAATGAGTTTTTTGCTGCTGAGATGCTTTTGTTAGAGATGTATAAAATTTTGTTGGAATGAATAGTGCTAGCTAGCACATGTGCCTGCATTGTCTTCCTTTTTATATCTATCATTCACTTGAAACAAAATTTTATTACTTTTGAGTGATGAAAGATTCCTTCATTATTTTCCTGCTTTTGGTGTTTTCTTCTGTTTGTGACTGATGTTCTGACTTAGCTGAAGTTGAATTGCTATCCAGCTTGAGTGAGATCCTGCAACGATATCATAGTCGTGCTGAGACAGAGGCAGGCCCCTCCACTCAAGTTTGTGAGAAACAGGTAAGCAGATATGTTATGTGGGTTTGTCTTTAGTAGAAGCCAAAACATAATTTACGGGACAATATATATACCGTGCGAAATGAGATTAACGAATAAATTAATAAAATTCATGAATAAATCAATGTTATACATAAATAACCGTATTCGTTAATGTGGTGAAATCCGCGGATGTGGTAAATGAGTTTTAGATAGTGATTGAATTATAAATGAAAACAGGGGTCATAGTCTTAAATTAATTGTATGAATATATGCTGGATGTTGTGAAGGTTATTAATGGTTTTGTGTTTCCATGTCAGGCTAAATATTCGCGTTTCATGACATGTGAGGAGCTCCTACAAGTAGTGGAAAGGCAGCCACTTCATCCTTCCCTCTCCCTCTCCTTATACTTTCTTTACTTTGTTAAGTTGGCATTCATGACTACAACAGCTCTTCTACTTAATTATTTGCAGGGAGTTTGAGGAGCCATCCGCTGACGACCTCAGCGTCGCCGACTTTATGCATCTTGAGAAACAATTTGAGACTGCACTAATACAGGCCAGAGCAACTAAGGTAATTGGACTTTCATTCTTAATCTCAACTATAATATAAGCCATACATAATGAAGCGATATATTGAGTTATGCCGCTTACCAGCAAACTGTTTTTTGTTAAAAGCTATGACCAATTACAGTCCAAGCAGATAAGTCCATTGATTCTCAAACCTAGGAAGGAGCTCAGGCAAAAATTATAATACAAGATGAGAAAAGTTTGTTTTGTCTTCTTATAAAAAATATTAAAAAAAATTATAAATGCTAGGAAGGAGCTTATATATACTGTTTCTGCCTCCTACCATCTTAGGATTTATATTTATGATTGCCAAGTTTGTTGCTTATGCAGACACATTTGCTTCTGAAGACTATATCAAGCCTTGAGGAAAAGGTAATGATTTGCAGCATGTATTTTAAACTGGATTACTAGTTACAGAAATGAAAATGTTTAGAGGCACCTCATTTAGGTCTTAATTTTAAACAGGAAAAGCTGTTGGAGGAAGAGAAGATACTGCTGCAGGAGAAGGTATACATATATATGTATGTATATATATAAAGATTAGATACATAATACAAGTGAAGTGATGTATTGGGAACTACTAAGGATGTAACTCACCTATTAACAACAGATCAACGGGAGCAAGGGCAAGAGCAAGACGAAGATACCGACGATCGATCTCAACGCGCTTCCTTTCGAGGAGAGAATGAGTGATTAGCTCAAGCTCTCAGAATGTAACAATGTCGTCGACAAATAAGAGTGTCATCATCGCCACCATACAGTAACAATAAACACATTCATAGCTTTGTTTTTATTACATTCTGAAAGCCCGAGCAAATCATACAATTTCCTCTTTCTTCTCCAGTTCGATAAGCATGAGTGAAACCAGCCATGTATATATAGTGGATAGAAACAAGGAAAAGCAATTTTAAGTTTTTAACATCCGTGGTAAAATGTAAAAAAGTAAAAACACTACGTCCAATTGTATTTGTATTTCTAGTTGCGAGGTGCGATGAGGATTGGCCAAATTATGCGGTGGGATATTTAAGTTGAGAAAGATACTCCACTTGTGATTAATTCTACTTAAATCTACGTTATTTAGTCTAGATACTAAGTAAATTACTTTATTAGATATTTTAAAATTTGGATGCACATCATAAAAATCATGAATACTGGATTGGATTGGTTGCAGGGAAAGAACAAAAAAAAAGAATAAATGTACGTGGTGGAATATGAGTGCTACAATATTAATGACGTAGCTTTAATTAATAATAGCATCTACGTCGACTACACGTTCACTTTCTCAACGCACATAGCTTCATCGGCAAGCTACGCAACACCAAATGTGCTACGTCCACACATCATCCAATCCTCTTTGTTCATTATTATTATTATTTTCTAAAAATCCATAAAAAATACTTCATTCGTCTCATAAAACCATGAACATTTATAAGTGACACGAATTTTAAGAAATATTAGGTAAAAGTGTATTGTAAGTGAAAAATAGAGATAAAAAATAAATAAATTGTGATGGATAGTCAAAATAAAAATGTTCATATTTTTGTGAGACAGAGAGAATATATAAAGAAGTGAGTATCACAGTTATTCAAAATCCAAACATTAAGGAGTTCACAATCCAAAAACCAAAATAACAGCACCTTGTATGCGTGTGTTGGCCTAAGGTAGAAGGTTAATGTCCAAGACCTGAAGTCCTGAATTAGAGTTTTTCGTCGCGCAATTTTTAATTTCTTTTTATTTGCTTATATAATTTATCAATAATAATAATAATAATAATAATAATAGCACCTCCACAAGCTAGACGAATTTAGAAGGCAAATTGGGTCGAAAATCAATCATGAACGAAATAGTAAAATTTAATGGAGAACATCGCTTTGATCAATATTCAAATGCAAATAATAATTCCATCCACGGTTTCTACAGCATCTGACCCCCATTGAAGATTCTCTCGTTTTTGGCTTTTCACACCTTCGAAGAGACTGCTAAATGATGTTGAAGACGAAGAGAGTTGGGAAAAACAACAAATTGGGTCAGGTTTCTGCTTCTACAAGTTGCACACTAAATTGGGGTTAGAAATCAAATTGGCCAGCACAAGTCAAGCCCAATCATAGTATTGGATATTTGGGGTTGTGCCCATATTGAGAGGCGCGCTTTGATAATTTTCAAAAAATTAAAATTGTAGGACTATATTTTCTTCCACATTAATTAATCAATTATCGCTTGTTTTTTCTTGAAGAAAATCAATTATCGCTTGTTAAATTTGTTTATATGCAAAGCGTTGTGTGAGTGTTACTGTGAGCAGCATAATGGGCCTAACTATCGACAGCCCATTTTCCGACTTCGACTATAATTGGGCTGAGATAGTAAACACCATTTGCCCATTGCCTTGACGTGCTCATCACCTTACATTATATTGCTTTATTTATTTACACGGAGTACTCCCTCCGTCTCATTTCAAATGATCCAATTCAAATTAAAAATAAAATTAAGTATTTAACATTATTTTTTGAATTGTCTCACCACCACCTTACACCTTTATCACACATCTCTCAATCTTCGTGCCCAATTTTTTTTGGTCACTTGAAGCTGGACGGAGGACGTACTATTTTAAGAGGATGATGATATTCACAGCCTCCATTTTATTTATTATAGCCTCATATAAAATATTATTTAAAAATAATTATAAAAATTGTTATTTTATCCTATAATTTATAATCTCAAAATTAAATGTGATTTTTTTTTTATTCAAACTAAATTCATACGCAGGCGCCACTCACGGTGAAAACTCTTTTTAATTCTTTTAATAAGCAAATTAAATTTCAAATTTTACCATAGTCCCCAACCACACCACACAACTGATCAACAGCTGAGAATTTCAAAAAGCTTTTGTGAAAAATAAAATAGATTTACAAATAATGCGGTTGACAAAGATGAATATAAAATTTTAATAGTTGATGCAAGTTTTGTGATTCGTTAGCCAAGGTTTCATCGAAATGTTCTTTGTCAAGGTTGAGAATACGAGGACAATGGCTTCTCGAGTTCATCAATGCCATGGGAAAGATAAACTTATGTGAAGCATGTACGTTGTTGGAGACATCTTCACAAGTTAGATTTTATTAAGGTTGTCATTTTTTTGTTCTCAAACTTAGTAACTTACTATGGTTGTTGAAAACGGATGCTATATTCTCAAATTTTGAAAATTTTAATATAGTTTCCAACGTTCCAGTGTTGTCAATTCTTTGTTGTGTTTTTCAATTGATGATTATTTGGCTTGATCTATTTTCATGTGGATTTTGTGTGATAGAATCTGTTACCACAAGAAAAATACGAAAACGTAAGTATATCTTTTATAAAAAAATAGGGTTCTAATTTAATTTAATTTGAAAATATTAATAATAGGATAAAATAGTAATTTTATAATTACTTTTTATTACTATTACTTTATGGGGGGTTGTGAATAGACAGAATCACCCATATTGATAATTCAATTAATGCTACATATTGATTACACTTGCTCTGTGCGTATATTATATCCACGTTTTTTTTTTTTATCGAAACACATTACATCTCCATTTTTATATAATTTCTGCTATGTTTTATTATCACCTTATATTATAATATACAAAACGAAATTACGAAAATGCATCCAAACGTTGCAACTTTACTTCAGGTGGCGACATGTCAATGTCATGTTCATTATTGCAATAATGCTATACGTGCCCTACACTCAATTATATATGAACCACGTCTTTAATTTATATCCTATCTCTTGCAAGTTGCAATTAACGAATTTTGAGATGTCAATTTTTATTAGTCAAATTTGTACTTACCCCCCCACCATGATTTTGCCTTTTTCTATGCTACCATAATTCCACATCGCCAAAATACAATAAATTAAACACCTTATACCCCACCAACAACCTTTTCTTTTCTTTTCTTTTCATTGCCTTTTTGCATTTTCATTCAAAAAAATTCAGATGCATAAATAACATCGATGAATAATCACATTCCGCCATAAATCAAGTAGAAGTCGTATTTGATCATCTACTATAAAATCTAAAATAAATAAAAATCCCACTTGCATGGGAGAAGGTTGTCAATCACATCAAGGCTATATGATATATTCTAATTATTATAAACAAGCATATTATATATTTACCGATTTGTAGTCAAATTTGAGCCAAGTATGGACGCATTTAAATATTCGTAACTTCTTTTTCATTACTCTACCACCGATTATATCCCGCATAAATATTCTTTTTTATCGGAGAAATAAATAATTTAATTACCGCTTGGCATCTTTTGTTAAGCATCTTGTTATTAGTGTAATTTATATTTCTCCCTCGAAAAAGAAGCAAGTAAAATGCATGACTGATTTACTGTTGCCGCGTCACAGATTATATTAGTAGTTAATAGTATTAACTTAATAATTAGCGGGGGTGGTGGGCCGATATGGATAAGGCCCAAGTCAGCTGGGCCCGCACTAGAATTATTTTATTTATACTGGACCGACTGCGCGTGTGGCTCACCGGCGATGTAGACGTGTGAGGCTCCCCGCCACCGATCATACACATTATCTCATTTCTTACATCTTCTTTAAAGATAAGCGCTTCTTCTTACAACCTGACTCACTAATCCAATATGTCACTCATACCCCTATGTGGCCTCTCTCTCATCCTATCCAAACCTTCTTCCTCAACCACGTGCTTTGAGGTGTTGTACCTTTGCCCAAGACTTTTATATGGAATGCAATCCTCCTTTTTTTTTTTTTAAGAAAACATACAAATTGATAAACAAATACTAATTTTAAAACTTGTACGAAAGTTGATATATTTGATTTTACACGTTAACCATTTTATGATTAGACTAACACACTTATGCACAATTTTCATTTTTTATTGACAATTACTTCTGACGGTCGATTTTTATTTTTCATACAATAAATAAATTAGAAGTTAAGATAATGTGCAAATACTTTTGAAATATTTATCAAATTTGAAAATTTCAATAATTTTATATGTTCTTTATCAACAATTGTTTATCCGTCGTAAGTCGAGTAAGCTAGTTATTTGGCAATAAAATGTAAATGAAACTTTTAGAAAGATTTTTTATCTTTACATGAATTTATAATTTATTTTATTTTTTAAATATTAGAAGCGTTAATTTTCATAACTAATAAAATATAAGTATGATTATACATTATAATCCTCAAAAATAATTTTTAATGTCACTTTTACAATAGGATATGATCAAACAAAAATTAGCTCAAATAATATAACACATCAAAGCCTTTGGTACAATTCAAAATTTTAATTTATCTTGATAAATAAAGAATTTGTCCAAGTATCAATAAGATTAAACACTAATCTTAAAAAATAAATGCTCCTAAGCAACGTACAACACAATGAAGCATATAGGCAAATGAGGTGCATAGTAGAGGATCCGTGTCCCGATCTCTCTTTGTCAAACCAAACTCGTAAGAGAAAAAGTGTAAGAAAGTTGAAAAGCAAGGCAGAGAGAGTCCCCACATCTCTCCCCTCTCCCTATTGGAAAAGAACACACGCTTTTTCTGTGATATATCTTCCCTTCCTCCCCAAATCGCTCAACACCAACACCACTTTTCTTCTTCTTCTTCTTCTTCTTCTTCTCGATTAAAACTAGTTTGATATAAAAATCAAAAATGATGACGCAGAATCATCAAGATCATCGGTCCAAGGCTTTACACGAGCTGTCAGCTCTAGTTCTGAACATAATCAGATCTCCGCCGCCGCCCCTCGACTTCTCGGAGCAATCCCCGGCGCGGAGGAGATCGGCGCAGCAGATGACTCCGGCGGGATTCGCGTCGCTGCTTCTGGGGATCTCCCTGTCCCTGATGCTGTGTGGATCGGTGACTTTCTTCATTGGGTTGGTTTTGATGCCTTGGGTTCTAGGTCTGGTGATGCTTCTCTACTTCGTGGGAGTGGTTTCCAGCATTTCGATGATTGGGAGAAGTATTCTGTGCTGCGCCGAGCAGGAAAGATGCTGCTCGTAAGAATTTCGAATTTGTATTTTTCAATTTTGTGTAAAAATTGGGGAAATTAGTTAGAATGAATGGTTGCTTAGTGTGATGGCAGCGTGGAAGGTGTTGTGAGGCATTTACACGGTGGGATGTAATTTGGTAGTAGAGGATCAAAGCAATTAAACTAAGCTATGTATGTTGAGAAGAGCGATGGAGGGGAAAGGAAGCAGATCATGTGTTGCAAGGCATTGATTTTGTGCCTACTTATGTTATGTGGTAGGATCATCTTCATCAATCATCTTCATCTTCATCTTCATCTTCATCTTCATCTTCATCTATATATTGACACTATTAATCATGAACAAGGAGAGTGTACAAAGAATAAATGTCAATATGCATATGCACATTCTGTCTTCTCCTTTCATGTATCGCAATTTCTGTGTCGATTAGGATTTAGAAGTAGTAAATGCTTGAAACAGTTTCTCCTTTAATGTATAATCTACCTTTTTTCCTCTCGTGATTTGAACCATAAACCTCACTCAAATATACACAAGTTTGCAATGGCTTGAGAGTTTAGGTTCGAGCGATGTTTGAATTTCTTTATTTCTTTATATAATTGATCAAAAATAAGAAAGTTTGCAATTGGATGTTCATGTACCCTTGTCCCTTGGGGACAATGTATAATCTACCTAAGAACCAATCGATTGTAAACATAATATTGCAAGCTATAAATCGAATCTTTTCTTTTTTTCTTCAAAAGGTGAGTTTCTAAAGCAAAAACATGAAAAACATTGACACAAACTATCATTAACCCTCCCAAGAACTACCTACTCTTGTCAATCAAACATATATATATAATAGTGGAAGAACAAAATTAAATGGTTTACATTGAGCCGACCAATCATTCGAATTACTTTCAACTTGATAAACAATAGGAAGCACATGAACAAAAAAACATTAAACTAAACCAAGCAAGCAACCAAATCTATTTTATAAAAAAAGAAAAAGATGTTAGTTAAAATGGCTAGCCAGTGTGGATGTGGACGCCAATGGCGATGAGGAAGATAGTAATAAGACCAAAGAAGAGAATGGTGTGAACCAAAATGGACACTGCACTGGTGTGCATGTTGCCGAACTCCACCACCCGATTCCGACCCGGCAACTGGAATAGGAGCCCCGGACTCAGCAACACGAACAGCACCACCGCTATCACCACCGGCCCCCAATCAGCCATCTCTTTCTCTCTCTACAATCTCGACTGTTTCTCCCGCTATCAATATGATCCTATCCTATCTCTCTACAAAATTTAACCGCATTTATTGGATTGCAATTAATCCAATCGAGGGCAGCTGTTTGTCCACGTGGCTGCCCATGATTCCAAAGATGAGCCTGAAGCAAAGCAAAGAATATATTTGATTGTAACTCCCTTTTTTTTTAATTATAATTTATAACTCTTAATTACACCCTCTCCCTCTCTAAACTATGAAACTATATTTGATAGTGAGAGTAATTTGAAGATAGAAATGGACACGTTACCGAGAAGCTTTGGACATGTGCCCACTATGTTTAAGTACGTGGCGGAATCATGTCTCTATCGTCTACATTACTCTTCCATTTCCTTACTAAATATATTCCACCGACTATTTCTTTCTTTGCGATTTTGAGTTTCGTGCATTTCATGAATTCCACTAAAATTAAAAACCATTGATAGTATTTTATGTGACGCAATTTAGAGTTTTTGATTAACAGCATTTTGCAAATTAACATAGCTTTGAATGTAAGTGATTCTTATTGGTTAGTTTTGCCTTGAGCTTGAGTTGAGGTGCTAAATTCCTATGCAAATTGAGAGTATAATTAATTTTGGCTCAACCAATCTTTTTTCATGATGTAGAAATCCTCCTACAAGTCAAGTAACAAGCAAAATAGGTGGTTATAACTAAAGGAAATCGTATTTGAATGATTTTTTTTGTGAGGTATCCGTTGACAAAGGAACACCCTGCACTTTTCAAAAAAATATTGGCAATATTAATTATTCTACAAATTTCAAAGCTAAATCGCAAAGAATCAAACCAAGCATAATTAAGTTGGCCAATTGCTGCGAAAAGGAAAGTGCAAAGGTTATTTTTCCAGTTGTTTCACTCGGTTGATTTGCCTTTACATTTAGAGAATCAATACCTCTTCGTATGGTTCTCAACTTTTTAGCTTTCAATAGAGAAAGAATCTATATTTAGCAGCCTCTAAACTTGTCATTTGTTGGGTTCAGTGGTCTTGAATTCAAAATTTATTATCTTCTATATAGGTCTAAGCTTGTTACATTTGATTTATGTTAATTTACGCAAAACACAAAATTACCACCGCGAGTTTATTGTAATTTATCAACTAATATTAATTTAACAAAACTATGTGTTTCGGTTTGTAATCATGTAGGAGAATATATAGTAATAAAAAGCGTCTTAGAAAAAAAGAATTTACATTGTCTCAATATTCTTCACCTTTTGGTTCTCAGAAAAAAAAAAAAAAATTTCTTTACCTATTGGGTTTATTTTGGTCTATTTGTAGATTGAAAACATCAGTGATGGGGCCTGGGCAAAATGATGGACCACTTTTTTAAGAATGATTAAGTGGGCCCAATTACAGACTTGGCCCATTATGTAGACTTAAAGCCCATAATTAAGTAATTAATTTGACTGTATAGACTTAATTTGAGATTGAACCCAAAACTATTCAACACTGTTGTAGAGAGGCCTAAATTTCAACGGAGAGCAATCAGCAATATTGAGACTTTGTATAAATTCATACTTTATTTTGTATCTTATATCATCATTACACGGCATATAGAAATAATAAAATACAACAAAAAATATGTGAGTTCATCGTGACACAGTCTTTAAATTTCTTTACCTAATATTGTTGGTCTATAAAAAAAATACAACAATAAATAGATTCATGTTGGGATGTTGAACATAAAAACGAGACCATGAATAAAACAAGATCCGGACCAAAAATCGTGGAGAATATTCCAAACATCATGCAAAATACAAGCTTGAAAATGAAATGGTGGATTGGTGATTGGTATAGTAAAATTAAATGTTGTGGGCCTCACTGATTAAACCTATTCAACAAAAAACTAATAGGCTGGCCCACCCTACTGTTTTACTACGTGGTCCCGCGAAAACGTGAAAAATGAGTTCGCTTTATCTAGTATACTACTCCCTCCGTCCGCCAAAAGTATGGCACTTTGGCCGGGCACGGAGATTAATAAAATTGGTGATGATGTTGATGTAGTGGAGAAAGGGTCCCACCACTTTTTGAGATGTGTGGTGGAGATTGAATTTGGGGTGGGTTTTTTGTAAATAAAGAGTGTTTGTAAGGATAAAATATAAAGGTGGATGGTGGGACCATGGCTTAAAAAGGAAAGTAGAATACTTTTTGCGGACGCCAAATATAGTAATTGTGCCATACTTTTGGCGGACGGAGGGAGTATTTAAATAACAATTAAGTAACATTTATATTCTCACAAAAAAAAAATAAAAAAATTAAGAAGAGACCACAAACTTACAAACCTCATCGTACAACTAGTTGTTTCACAATTAATTTGTTTCCATAGATCAAATGATATCATCACGTCTTGACACCATGTTCTTCAATTTTATAATTTGTAGTAGTATTTTTTTTCTTTTTCATTTTTAGCCATTATTCATGTGCACGTTTACTTTGAAAGATTAGTCTTGATGGATAAAAATAGTAAGACGAATCTCATGTTTATTTTGTTAGATTAAAACTTTGAGATATCACAAGATCCTTGATTATTTTATCATTTAAGCTAATTTTGTTTGATTCTTATCCCATCAAAAGGGTATGATTGAAATAATCCTACTATTGAGGATAAAAATACGCAATGCTTTATTTTATCAATCATACAAAGTAATCATACAAAGTAAACGCTCCCTAAAATGATAAATCCTAGACACTGCTGCATAAATCGGAAGTATTTGGATATTTTGATTGAGGACATTTCAATCATTAAATAATTCACTCAATTATTTAATTCATCTTTATCTTCGAGTCCTCTTTCCTCATATTTTCCATCTCTTCATTTTCTTTTGTCCTTTCACTTTTTGGATTTTGAATCTATTAGAAAAGAGACAGAGAGAGAATCCATATTCCATAGAGTCTCTGGTTACACACTCAAAAGGTACTAGCTTAGGAGAATTAGGGTAGGTGGAATGTTAGTTGATCATTTTTTTTTATGTATATGTTAACACATGTTAAATCGTATTCATAATTATAATACTTTTATGATGTGCATTTAATAATTAATTTATTTTACAAATTGGAATCCAATAGCAAGTGGATGATTCCATATAATGCACAAATTGTAGCCTAGTAATGAAGTAGTCAAGAAAGCGGCCCAACCATATTAATGTGATGATTTGATTAAGAAATAAGACACCTACTTGTTTTATTTGCTATTATCTATTTTCCTACTCCCAACCTATTTGTCAAATTATGCATTGACTAGTAATAATTAAATAAAATTCAACTGACAAATAAAGTTAAGAAACGATTCACATCAAATATAAGTATCTATCTACGATATCTAATGAGTATACTGAATTTCAAATTATTACTATTATCATTTATCAAGAACCATCAACTTCACTATTAGATTAAAGTAACCCCAATATCAGTTCTATAAATTTGTTTAGAATGTAGTCAACACAATAATACTACGTTATATGATTCACACGAATGCATCAACATAGCTACAAAAATTCAAGAAAGAACCCAATTAATGTATAAAATTATTTTATTTAATTTTTCTTTTTGTGGTTGTGGGTACAATTTTAGACTGATTTTTGTGTCTATTTTCATATCCCACATGCCCTATTTGTCGTGGAATTACACGCTGGAAACGCACTTAGAGAAAATTAAATGGCAGTCTATTTTGAGACTGCAAACAAAAATACATAAAGTCAAATCACATTTGATCCAGCATGTTAGCTTCAATCTCGTCAATAGTTGTTATGGTACACTCAATTATTCATTATCCAATTGTCTTTAAAAAATTCCCTTTTTTCGTACGTTTTAAATTAGTCTTCTAATAATATACTATAAGTTCTTGTTAGTGTAGAAAATTTCGACGAAACTGTCAAATTGTGGAATAGTAGAAGACTAAATTGTACCTTTATTAATTAAAAATACATCAACTTGTATTGTATGATATTTGTATTACTTTACTCGACAGTTGATTTTTGGCACTTCATTCTGCAGTTAAAATTGACTCTCTCTCTCTCTCGCTCTCCGTCGATCAGCCGACGTCGTAAAATATCGCTCTGTGAATATTCGAAATCAAGGTACTTCTCTGTAGTCAGTGAAATGTGCTTGAATTCGCTCAGCTGAAGTGTTTACCTACAGTTGGTGCGATTAAGCGTTCTTCGCCACTACGATGCAATCAGGTGAATTAATTTAATTCTTTCATCTCCTTCCATATGTTTTAATTCTCGACAGTTGTGATTAAATTTTGTTTTTGCTAATTGCCTCGAGTTTATCATGCTTTGTAACTCATATTTTTGGTGGAATTTCCTGAATTCCGGTTGACAACCTTATAATCATTTTTCGCCGAGGCTAACTGAGCTTCTAGGTCGCCCAATTATCTAGAGGTTTACAGTTTACCGAGTTTTTTTGGTGACTTTCCTTTTTATTATGATTCCATTGTCTAGGTCAAAGGAGGCTTGATTTATGGCATAAATGCATACCCTGGCAGTGAGAGTTGAGAAAAAACGGAACATTTATTTGTATATTGTGTATATCCAAGTCTGATAAGTTAAGATTTTGCCACTGCTGAATAGCCGAAGAATTTTGGTTCTTCTTCTGTTCATTTTGTGTGGTACGAGTTGCAACTTGCAAGATCCCCTGTAGAAAGACTTCAATTTTAGAGCTGGAATTTTGGATAATTTTGGCAGCTTCAGTATTTTTTGTCTCTCTAGAATACTATGTGCACTTTCTAAATCTATATCTAATCACAGACAAAATGCAAAGAAAATTCATACTACTGACATTTGATTTCTTCAAGTTTCCCTTTTTAGCATAAGAAGCATTCCAGTTGGATAAATCTCTGAGTACTATTAGGTTCCTGAAATTAATAAAACATACACATTCGACTCTGATTTTTTTGTTTTTCGTAATAAAATTTGCCTGTGAGTTGCTGTTCCCCTGAAAATATTCCAGTAGTTACTTAATTGGATCTAGGCACAGGAGTGTGATCCTTGTTGGACTTGACACAAATGCAAAAAAAATATTTCAGGATATGATATTAATCATCTGGCTCGAGAAGCTCAAAGTCGGTGGTTAAAGCCCGCTGAAGTTTATTTCATATTGAAGAATTATGAGGAGCACCAGCTCACCCACAAAATTCCTCAAAAACCTACTAGTAATATTGACATCTACTGATTTTTTATCTCTTTATTTTTCTTTCCAAGGCTGTTGAAGAAATACATTTTTGATTCCACTGATATATCTTAATAGGTGGATCTTTATATCTGTTCAACAAACGAGTGCTAAAGTTTTTCCGGAAAGATGGTCATAGTTGGCGTAAAAGAAAGGATCAGAAAACCATTGCTGAAGCACATGAACGGCTTAAGGTTTTTCGTTCAGCTCTCATTTTGATGTTTGCTTATGTTAGATTTATAAAAGTCTGCCAAAGTTTGGTTAGTAAATTGCTATTTCACTAAGGTCAGACATTTTCTATAAATGCTCCAAAGGTTGGGACTTGGGATAAAACCTATAATAACCTAATGTTTATTAGGATCTTGACAGAATATTTGAGTAATGAACAAAATGCCATCTTCTGCTCTTTCATACTGGCGGTGTTCAATGCATAATATCTTGTTAACAGTAAATGATTATAAATATGGTGAAATTCATGAAATGTTAGCCAATATGGTCCAGAAATAATGTGCATCAATTTTCAGTTTTTAATGAGCACTTGGGACATAAGTTATAGAACAATCAAACTGTAATTATGGTACAGAGGTGCTTGCTGATGATAGCACCATGTCAAGTTATAGGTTAACATGCCATCTTCCAGTATGTCTGACGCTAAGGGGGCGTTTACTTTGTATGATTGATTATATGTATGATTGAGTATTTTTATCCTCAAGAGTAGGATATCTCTAATCCCACCTTTTCCATGGGATAAGAATCAAGCAAAACTAGCTTGATGAATAGAAATAATCATGGGCCTTGGGATATCCAAAGTTGCAATCCATCAAAGTAAACAAGGGATTAGCCTTACTATTTTTGTCAATCAAGGCTAATCCTTCAAAGTAAACGCCCCCTAAGGGATCTAATTACAGTATTGAGTTTGCTAGGTGTCATTGGTTACTGTGAATTGTTGCATGAAAATTTTGATATTTTCAGGTTGGAAATGCTGAAGCCCTAAACTGTTACTATGCTCATGGAGAGGAGAACAATAGCTTTCAAAGACGCAGCTACTGGATGTTAGATCCGTAAGTTTTCAGATTTATACTACATCAGTTTTTGTTTTGCCCCATTTAGCTCTTGGTCAGGGCAGTGATTGAGGTTAATGATACAGTTGCAATATTGGAGGTTGCGTCTTGATTGTATCCTCGGATTTTTAGTTTTTAAGAGTAGAAAATAATAACTTAAAGATACTCCCTCTGTCCACGAAAAGTGGAGCACTTTCATGTACAAATTGTACAATGTACATGAAAGTGCTCCACTTTTCGTGGACGGAGGGAGTATATAAGCATCAGTCCTGATTTAGTTTAACCTAGAGTTATTCCTCTGTGTGAGAGCACATGCGTGCATGCTTGTGTGTGTTATTGCAGTAAGTTTTCTTTGGAAGTGCTCCACTTTTCGTGGAAGGAGGGAGTATATAAGCATCAGTCCTGATTTAGTTTAACCTAGATTTATCCCTCTGTGTGAGAGCACATGCGTGCGTGCTTGTGTGTGTTATTGCAGTAAGTTTTCTTTGGTACCAGGCCATATGAGCACAATCTTCTTGTAAACTACAGAGACTACTTGTAAACTAATAAGTTTTTTGCTGTACCAGGGCATACGAGCATATTGTTCTTGTGCACTACAGAGATATTCGTGTGGTAAGTCTTCTTGAGTTTAACTGTAGGCATAGCTGAGTTATTTCTTTTTTTCTTTTTTGACCACAGTATTTGTGATGTTGCTGCTAGTATTTCAATCATTTAAAGGGCATTGACTTTAACAGATAACTTTTCATATGCTGAGGTTGTATTTACTTCCCTGATGGCTCAAATCTTGTCATTCATGACAGAAAAACTAGGTCTTTGCTTTTAGACAAGTAGATTTTTTGTTTTGTTCCTTTGGACTGAGTTTAACATTCAATCGTTTAATATATGCTAATGAAAACCATGCTTTATCTACACAGGCTTTACCTGTTTAAATATTTTGCATGGCTTTAATGGGTTCGTCTGCTTAAACCTCAGCGTGATTTACCCAATTCAGATGTGGATTGTAGGGAATGGAGAAGTCTGGATCACCATCTCTTCTTCCAACACGATCTCCTTCCACCTTCAGTCCTAGTCCTGCGTCTTTTGCATCTGAGTTGCCAGACTCGCCCTTTGTCATTGGTGAATCTTATGAATTGTATCATAATGAATCAAGTCCCAGCTCGGTGGAGATAAGCTCTAGTCAAATTGTCAACAATCATGTAATGAATCAGTTGGAAGAGAGAGCAAATGAAGTAAATAGTTCTTCAGGGCCTGATATGGACCAGGCATTAGAAAGAATTAGGCACCAACTAAGTTTAAATGATGATGAGGTGACAGACTTTAATAAATACTACTTTGAGGCCGAGGATTCAAATGACCTAGATGTGCTGCGGGAATATGAATTTTCTAGTCTGACACCAAATAGTACAGACAACATTCTTCCATTACAATCAGGTTCTTACTATTTGTCTGCTTCCTCATGTTCAAGTTGAATAATTATCTCTGTAAACCAAAAGGGCTGCTAAGTTGCTAATAGGACATGACTTTTTAGATGGTGGAGTTCAACAGCACCAGAAACCACCAGGACCTGAAGTTGACATTTGGAAAGAGATGCTGGATGGCTCCAAGAATTTTCCAAGTGCAGAATCAGCACCGCAGTTCGGAGGGCATGAAACTCGTAAGATTTCTTACGTAACAATCTTTGTTCTATTATTTTTGTGATCTTTTATTTTGCAAGAAGTCTCACACCCCAGTTACCCTGCCAGCTTCGTTAATCCTCGAAGAAGTAGATTCACAGAAGTATCATACATATACTCCTATACCACATGCTTACCCTCCAGCTTGCAGTTCGCCGTTATTTTACCAAGATGGTTTGGGAAGTTCTCTTGACAACAACGTGAGTTTGACCATTGCCCAAAAACAGAAGTTCACTATCCGTGAGATATCTCCAGAGTGGTGTTATACCTCTGAGGGTTCAAAGGTATATATAGTGAGAATTAGATTCAGCAGTTACTATTGTAGTTGTTTTTGTGTGTTTGCATGCGCGCCCGTGTGTGTTGCAGTTACTTGCGTGTTGCTCAGTATGTGAAGCCACCACCAAGTATCATGGCTGACACTGTTTAGTAGGCAACTTTTGTTTTGGCCTCTGTTGGCATTCTCATTTTTGTTTACTTATGTACTTGTATGCGTCTTTTTCATGATTTATAGGCCTAGATTGATGGCACTTTTATGATTCATTAGACAGAATATAATGTTACTTGTCATTTCCTGCCCTATGCAATGGAAATAAAATCACGGCTTTGCTCATTCCAGCCACAAATACACACACATATATGTATGTACACATGCATATGCACTAGAGTTCATTTTGGAGTTTGATCAGTATTCATATGAGACTCTCTGAGTTGCTTATACAAGGTTTCAAATTCTACTTGCAGATCCTCATTATTGGTTCTTTCTACTGTGATCCTTCGGAGTGCGAATGGGCTTGTATGATTGGTGACATTGAAGTTCCTGTCCAGATCATTCAAGAAGGTGTCCTCTGCTGCTATGCTCCAGCTCACCTGCAGGGGGAAGTTAGTATTTGCATCACTTCTGGGAATCGAGAGGCTTGCAGCGAAGTCAGGGAGTTTGAATATCGAGCCAAGTCTGATGTTTGTGCACACAGTCACAGTAATTTAACTGGAACAGAGGCTTATAAGAATCCAGAGGAACTCGTGTCGCTTGTCAGATTTGTGCAAATGCTGCTATCTGATGCTCAGCAAGCCTCTGAATCAAGAACTGATGAAGACTCATGGAGCCAAGTCATTCATGCACTTTTGGTTGGTGCTTCTACATCATCAAGCACTCTTGATTGGCTTCTCCAAGAACTTCTCAGGGGCAAGTTGGAAGTATGGCTTTCGTCTAAATTACAAAATAGTAACGAGAAAGACTGCTCTTTATCCAAGAACGAACAAGGTATCATACACATGGTTGCCATATTAGGATTTGAATGGGCGTTGCAACCAATTTTGAACTCTGGAGTAAGCGTTAACTTCCGCGACAATAATGGATGGACTGCTCTTCATTGGGCTGCACGATTTGGGAGGTGAATATATATTTTTTTCCTCCAAATTTGTTGTAACTATGACATTGATGTGTCTAACCCAGTTTCCGACAGGGAAAAGATGGTGGCTGCACTGATTGCATCTGGTGCGTCGGCTGGTGCAGTTACTGATCCCAATTCACAGGACCCTACTGGGAAAACAGCTGCATCAATTGCTGCTTCCTACGGCCACAGGGGACTCGCAGGTTATCTCTCGGAAGTTGCATTAACCACTCACCTAACATCCCTGACACTGGTGGAGAGCGAGCTCTCTAAAGGCTCTGCTGCCTTGGAAGCAGAAAGAGCCGTAAATAGTATATCATCCTCCGAGTACGAGGATGAGGATTCCCTCCGTCAGACTCTGGCCGCAGTTCGCAATGCTGCTCAGGCTGCTGCACGCATTCAATCAGCGTTCCGTGCTCACTCATTCCGGAAGAGGCAGCAGTGGGAATCCGCAATAGCCATTGGTGGAGATGAATTCTCCCTCCTGGAGGAGGACATTCATGGGCTTTCAGCTGCGTCAAAGTTGGCATTCCGCTCTACACGCGACTACAACTCGGCCGCCGTATCCATACAGAAGAAATATAGAGGGTGGAAAGGTAGGAAGGACTTCCTCGCACTGCGCCAGAAAGTCGTCAAGATACAGGTGTGCCATGAATTTATAATTACAACTAAGAAACTATGTGATTATGAGATTTGCATTATATATATGTTGCGAGTGTGAGTGGTGCAGGCTCATGTGAGGGGCTACCAAGTTAGAAAGAACTACAAGGTTTGCTGGGCAGTTGGTGTGCTGGAGAAGGTCATACTAAGGTGGCGGCGGAGGGGAGTGGGGCTTCGGGGATTCCGGCCGGAGCTAGAATCCATCGACGAGACCGACATCCTCAAGGTGTTCCGGAAGCAGAAAGTAGATGAAGCCATTGATGAAGCCGTGTCCAGAGTGCTGTCCATGGTGGAATCTCCCGAGGCGCGTCAGCAGTATCATCGTATTCTTGGCAAATATCGTCAGGTTAAGGTAAACTATCTATTTATTGTTGAGATGATTTTGGGTACAATCAGGTGTACCATACAACCGAGTTGCACCTTCACTTAGACCCTAACCCACACCCTAATCTGAACTCGTATTCTGACTTAAACCTTATAAATAACATTATTTTGGGTGCAGGTTGTACCCAAGATTTTGTGTTTATTGTTAATATTTATCCCTTAACCAATATCTATTAATCTACTACTCTATCCATAATGCCAGGCTAAACTCCAAAATGCAGACTCCGACACAGCTTCTTATGATGAGATTGATGATGAGATTTACCAGCCAACGTAGCTGCTGCTAATTGGTGTGCTCATCGGATCTTCTCTGTAAATGGTTGTGCTTATGTTGTAGGAACAATTACTGTCTGTATGTTTTGTGCAAAAAAAAAAAATTTGTATGTAAACAAATATGAACTAGATGTTGAAATTGCCAAAACCTATTAATCATGGGATTTAGGTCGGAATAACCAAAAAAGTACTAACAAATGTTCCTCAAAGATCAATTACAATTATTTTAACGACTAACTATCCGGTGGATTTTTATGATCATGCATGATTCGCTTTTCAGTTTTCACACAAATCGAATCAAATAAAACTGTTTCCTATTTCTTATTAACAATAGGATGTAATTTGATTAAATTTATATGAGTGTTTCCTTTTATTGGCGTTCTAAAAAAAATAATACAGTTGAATAATCGTGTAAACGGCAGCCAACTTGGAACGTGGAATTGTGGGTGTGACGTGTCAGTAGCCCCATTTGCCTTGGGCAACGATAGAATCATCTAGAGCGAAAGAAAGAGATGGGATCAAACAGAAAAGGTGGAGATGAGAGAGAGAGAGCCATAAGGAAAAACGAATGGAGGAAGAAGAAAGCAACAGCACCAAACTCTCCTCCATCGGAAGCAAGCCCTTGTCCGAGGTTACTCTAAATTCTTGATGGATTGAGATGGTTAACTACAGCAATCTTTTCTAACACAACCCCAATTTCCGCAGGTAGAGTCGTCATCGGAAGAAGAGGATAGACATGCAAGAGATGATGATGATGAAGAAACGTCCAACAAAGAGATTATCAAAGAGCTCAAGAACATACAGCGGCAGAACACAATCACTCATTATCTCCTCACAGTTTCAATTCTGGTGACCGTGGCATGGCAGCTCTCAGAATTTTCTCTCATTTTGAGAATCAAACAAGGCTTCAACAACCCTCTCAAATCCATTGGAGGAGCAATCAAAGCCCTCCTCAACACCAGCACTCAAGATAATGAGCAGAAGCAAACACAGGTTATGCCACCAACCTACCTGCCGGGCCTTAAGATCCCCGATTTTCCCGGATTCGACACCAGCAACGAAGAAGACGACGATGATTAGATTAGAGTAGAGTAGATCAATTTCTCAAGGTGTTCATCAATTCCAATTCCAATTCAAACTCAAATGTGATGAGTCTAGCCATACAAGAAAGAAACTCTTTGTCATTGTAACAAAGCATCAAAAACACAAGCAATTTTGTCCAATATCTGGAACAACAAATAAAGATCCATCAACCACTCTTCATGCATAGTTGAGCCGGAAGATATCATTGAATACGTAGAAGCTTCCCTGAGGTGTTGGCATCAGATGGAACATCTGTAACCAAATAAGACAAACATTACTACTCAATGCTATTTCAACACGAGTTTCAAACCCTAAATCATCATACAATTTCAGCCATCCTTCATAGAAAATCAGTTTTCAACTAATTACGCATAGCAGAAGATAATCTAGCATCCTAAATATAATTGTTTTCAAATCAGAATTTATTAATACGAGTATAATTAATTCCTCAGCTGCAGCGATGTTTCGATTTCGCAATCCCTATTATACCGCAGCCTTCAGCTACCGCGACAAACTACGCTCAAATTTGAATCCAACTTTCAAACAAATTCATCAGATTTAACTACTCAATTTCAGCTAAAAAGTCTCGAAAATTAATCCGGAAAAATTACCTGGCTAAACTTGAGGGCGTGCTGCTCGCCGGCGAGCTGAAGATTGCCGGAAACAAAAACAAGCATTCCGCCGGCGGGGCCTGAGGGCTGGCAATCGACGGTGGTGATCTGGTGCTGGCACTGCTGGAACGGCAAGCTGGTGAGCTTGGCAGTGATGTTTTGGGTGCCTTGGAATTTCTGGCCCTCAAAAGTGAGCATCGACGTATCCTGGTAGAGATTCGCAAGCCCGGCCCGATTCGAGTCGAATGTGGAGTAGTAGTGCTCCACGAAGGCCTTCGACACCGCTTCTGGATCCATCGCCATCGCACTATTTTACCCTTGCGGCGGAGGAGCTGTTGCTTTGTTGCCGCCGCGGAAGGGGGTATTTAAGATATGCTCGGGGGTATATTTGTCACACTAAGTGTTCGCGTCTTTTCAACGCTTCAAATTTTGGCTTCCAACTAGGGTTGCTTTTCAAATTTAAATTTTGCGGATCTATTTTGAATCATGTCGCATTTAATAGGAAAAACTTTTACTAGTGGAAGTGGAACATCATAATTGATTAATACAAAGAATGCAAAATAATAATTAAAATTTCAACTCCTCTTCAATTTCAATTAACCGATTTCGGATTATTATTGTTTCATATTTGGAAAGTTTCTTAAAATGGAACTTGATGAAAATTAGTCTAATTCGTATTTTAATTTGGCATACAAAATCAACATGTGAAAAAAAAGATCGTCGACAGCAGGGTTCGAACCTGCGCGGGCGAAGCCCAACAGATTTCAAGTCTGTCTCCTTAACCACTCGGACATATCGACTTCGTGCAGTATTTATAAACTATACTGCCTTAAGTTTATATTCGCTAGCTCAATAGAATAAGCTTCCCCCATTCTTGTTACTACTTATTTAACCATTTCACTTTAATTTAAATGTGTCCATAAAATTCCTGGTGAGAAGCATTACAGTCTTATGCAAATGCAAATAAAAATGAAAATTTTACTCAAGTAGAAGAATCAAATTCACAAAAGAATACTTGTACATGGGATCCAAATATGTATTTTTACTTGGTAAATAATTTCTACAGCTACACCATGAAATACAGTATGTACATACTGACATCACTGATTTGAAAAGCTCTCCCACTAAACAAAATCCCCTGCTCCAAATGTGAATTGGCTCTATTATTATTCAAGCACCACAAAATATACCTATCATACACTTTTAGTTTCTACAACCTAACATTGTGCAACACTAACCTACTTCTTCTTCTTCTTCTTCTTATCATACAAATGATGCTCCAACATCTAGGGCTTCTCCGCGAAAAGAATAGTCTTCGACTTTCGAGTAACAAACCTTTGGCCACAAGCACACCCAAGACGAAAAGGAGCTCCGTTTTGCCATATCCAAAACGGAGTCTCCACAAAGAATCTTCAACTTTCTATATACAACCAAAGAAAAACCTTCACCTGCAACGAGCATAGATCATCGATCATGCACTGTGCTACTCCACGTTTAAAAACCGAGCAAGTAGCTGAAAATGGCATACTCACAATTGGGAATATGCACAACCTAGCTAATGCAGCAGCAGCACCTCAGTTCATCACGTATGGGAGCAGATTCCTTCTAGGGATGCTCGTCTGTCGCTGTCTGAAAGAATCGTGAGATCTCCCAGTAAAGCTGCTCCGCCTCAAATGGTTTTGAGACGTAGCCATCCATGTCGGACTCCAAGCATTTCTCGTTCGTTGCCTGGATGACATCTGCAGTCATGGCCAGAATCGGCACGTGCCAGTTTGAGACGTTGCAGTAGTCTTCCATGGAGAGCTCTCCGCTTTGGAGACCATTGTTGATGGCAGACTCGATCTTCCGGATTCTCCTTGTTGCTTCAAACCTGCAGTTGAACGTGCAATGACAACTCAGTTAAGTTTCGACTACAGATGATTAACGGAATTCCTAAAGAGGCTATGAAGCTTACCCATCCATCTCTGGCATTTGAATGTCCATGAAGCAGGCATCAAAAGTATGGGGGGGAGTTAACTTTGAGATGGCGTCTTTCCCTCGTTCTACGTGGACCACGTCAGCACCATACTTCTTCAGAGCACCGGCAGCCACCCTGAGGTTCACCAGATTGTCGTCCACGACTAAAACTTTCCGGCCATGAAGGAGACTGCTGAGGGACAATGTGTGAAGAAGCTCTCCATTGCGATGCTTTCCTCGGTTCCCAACACCCATAACGCGCTGCAGGGAGGCAGCAAGCATACTCGCTCTCAGTGGTTTCATGACAACAAACGGAGTCGGGACACCAGAAGCTGAAGCTCCGGCCCGGTTAGAGCTCGACGAATTGGAAAGAAGCAAGGTTTTAGGGCTGACTTCATAATCTTTCCTTAACTCATTTAAAGCAACCAACGCGTCTAATTGATTATCCCAGACATCTTCTTCAACGAAAACCATGTTTACCGGTGTTGAGCTGGACGATACTAGACTGATACGAGGAACTACTTCAACGTGGATTCCAAGTCGCTCGATGTGATATCTGGAGATCTTGGCGCGGACAGGGTTAGGGTCCACGACCAGAGCTTTCATCCCTTGGAATTCTGACGAGATAGTATTAGAAGGATGGTCAGCAGGCAGAGCGATCTCACCGTTTGAATCGGAGCAGCCGTTAGTGAAAACAGCTGTGAAAGTGAAGGTTGATCCAATGCCGGGGGAGCTGGACAACCCGATTTCACCTCTCATGAGGTGGACCAAGCACTTACTGATGCTCAAGCCAATACCAGTGCCGCCGTGTGTTCTGGTGATGGAGGGGCCGACTTGTATAAACGGGTTGAATACACGGGCTTGAGCTTCGTGTGGGATCCCTTGACCAGTGTCCTCAACTGACACGATAATACTAACTTGATCTGCTAGGGACGTGATCGTGGATGTCTCTTTGAAAATTTTGAAGTCAGCCCAGCTTTGCCTTCTATCAACTACACACAAGCCACTCAAGGAGCTAGTCGGGTCTCTCTCCACTTCCATCTCCGCCACTTCTTCAACGAGATGAACAGTCACAAATATGTGTCCTTTATCAGTGAACTGTAAACGAATATATAGTCAGTAAGCATCAAAACACAAGAACCACAAAACAAACAGATAATAATTTATAGGTTGAACTCACTTTGATCGAGTTCCCCACTAGGTTCGTGACTATCTGTCGAAATCTTCCAGGATCACCAACCAGCATAGCAGGGATTTTACTAGAGACGTAAACTGCCAACTACACATGTGTTTGTCGAAGATAAACGTGAGTCAAGTTAGACAACTGTCAAAACAGGAAAGAAAAACCCACAAGTCAAAGCACATAAATTACCTCGACTTTTTTATCTTGTGATTTTCCCGAAAATAGTGATAAAACATCATCAAGAATTGCCCTCAAATTAAAGCTAACTGCTTCAAGCTCAAGTTTACCAGATTCAATCTTCGCTAGGTCCAACACCTCGTTAATAAGTGAAACCAAAGCTTTACCACTCTCCCTTGCAGTTCTGACATAGTCTTGTTGAGTTTCATCAAGATGTGTATCCATGAGCATTTGAAGCATCCCTGTCGGAACACGACAGAAAATCAGTTTCCTCGGGAAGTGAAAAAGATAATTAGATTTTGAAATATAAAAAAGATAATAGCTATTCACTGACCAAGAACACCATTCATAGGGGTTCTGATTTCATGAGAAACAGTAGCGAGAAACTGCACAGAAACAAATATCATATTCATTTAGGCTTCAGAGTACTTTAAAAAACAAGGCCATAACTTATAATAAAATTAAAAGAAAAAACTACCTGAGACTTTGCAATATCAGCAGCCTCTGCGCGTTTCTTAAGCCCCATCATTTTATGATAATCATCCTCAACTTTGGCTATTCGATTCAGGGTAGCATGGAATATTTCCGCCGCAAGCAATGAAATTATAAGGATAAAGACAGATGTAGTTATTGCAACCCATGGCCATGGTGGCTTATACTTGAATCTGCATCAATAAATTTCCTTCAAAACTCACCACTATGCAATCATTTATAGATTCATCTTGCAAATGATGACTAAAAATAAAAATATAAGGACTGGAATCCAACTAAACATACAGCAGATCTTTCAAGGAAAGAAGAGCACACACTACCTGCAATGCATCTCATGCTTCCTGAACGGATCTCCAAAGTTAAGAGCACTGACACGAAGCAGCCCATCGGACGAGGCATTTGAGCCATACATACTGATAGGACGGGAGGAATCGGTAGTGTCAAACACGTTCACAAGGATGGTCTGCTTGCTAGCAAGCTGTTGAAGTAGTTTCTCTACAAGTGATTCAATGTCGAAGATACCGCCAAGATACCTATTCGAAGAGAGAATATATTGGAATAAGACTGGAAGAATATTCACTTGAAAAGGCCACTTTGAGATGACAAAATTGTGTTAGATGGCATTACCCAGCACTCGCTTGGGTCCTTTCAGCAGGGGTTGCATTGGGAGGGAGATCTCTCCTATACACGGCAAAAGTCAGTATCACTCCTAGCCGGTTCGTCTTGAGCAACCTAAATGGGGCAGTTAGGACACCTTTTCCTGATTCTCTGGCACGCAATATATTGTCACGATCTTCCTGTTACCACAAGGAATCCGTATTTCTTACTTAACCACACATCCATCTAGATCATTAAGCCAGAATGTAAGTGACATGAAACCACAGCATTGATTTTGTAAATGCAGATATGAATTCCAACCAATAATTTCATTTAATATCTTTATACAAAAAAATTACCTTTCCTGACAGCATATCAACAGAGATTACATGAGCAACAGTTTCTTGTGCAAAGATGACAGGAGCGTATTCCTCCTGCACAGGCGATGGCTCGAGGTCTTCAGGGTCATATTCGTCTTCATGAACTGGGGTTTGTTCATCCTTGTCCATTCTCTTAATAGTCCATCCTTGTTGAATCTCAAATTGCTCTCGTTCAGCATCAAGCACCCTCACTGCGTATGCAACTCCACTTGTGAGAGGTCTCTCAAATGATGTTTTTTCTGTATACCTTGCGAAAGTTCTCTGCAAGTCAGTCGGGCAACAAGTTAAAATGATGCTTTAGACACTTCCAGATAAGAATCTCGTCGTCTTACGTACTATGTACGCCATTCAAATATATCAAACTTTATATGCATATTTTAATAGCAATCTCTGTATGTAAGGGCATGATTTCCATAGCCTACAACGAATATAAGGATTCAACTGCAAATGAGTGTAGCTAAGAGAAATGCTCAATCAACTGACAATTAAGTAACTGAAAACACGGTAAATTCAGCAGCCAACACTAGCTGTCTCTAAATCCTCTGGAACTCGAATTATAGTCAGCTAATAACAGCTTTACCTGATCAATTGCTGAGGGATTCTTGTCGTGGTGGAAGATTGAAATTATCACAGACATTGCCTGGATATGGTTCATGCTGACATTAAACTGATCCTGCAACATCCTTGCCCTCTCATCGCACATGCTAGCAAGCGTTTCTTTCCTCTTCTCGATGGCTTGTGAGCGCATATACCAAAACACAGACAGCGATGTTATGATCCCAAATACTATCCATGTTATCAAAAGCTTGGTCCACCAATTCTTCCTCACTCTCCTCAAGGATATATACTGTGAATACTGGTGATGGATCTTCGAACCACAGCCCGGTAGCTGATCCCACAGTTTCATCCATATCTTCCCTCCATCACCAAGCAAACTATTCTTGGTGGTCATGATTTTTCCATTACTCAGCCAATTCAAAGAGATCAGAGACAGAAACCAGCAGCAAAGCATCAAAAGAAGATGGCCCACCTTCAACCCAAATCCAACTACGTGAAGTAAGTTCATCTATCTCCAACAGAAAACTTTCAAACAGCAACAAACTCAGAAATTTTCCCCATTTTTATCGAATAGCAACACCAACACAGCCCTCGAGCAGACATAATAATAATCACAGAATCCCATCTAACAAATTTGAGAATTTTGAATCAAATCAACCAACCACCTCAAAAAATTCAGATTAGAAAGACAACAAATTAGTGAAAGGCTATGTGCTGATGCTACCTTATCCACCTTAATTGCCACAAACTTTAACCTCAAAACACCAAGAATTGAGTAAGATGATAAAATTCTCCAACACCCCAACCAGAGAAAGAATCAAGGAATCTTCGAAAATTCCAACTTTTTTCCTTAACAAAACGAGAACTTTGGTTTCTATCCTGTTAGCTACCAACCAAAAACTCAGCCGTAGAAATGCTCCAAAGCAACTAACCAAGCAAAGATTCCCTTAACAACACTGCAATCAAATCATTCACACCCCAATAAGCATATCTAAAGCAAAACCAAGAATCTGCACCCATAAAAATTAAATCTTCTTCTGATTAAGGTTTACCTTAAAATTCCTGAAAAATCAAAGTAATCAGAAAAGTGGGATTGTGGGTTTTTGAGTTTGACTCTCAAATGAGCCAACTATTTGGAGCTCTGGACAGCAACTGAGGTAATAATATGTTTGAAAGATTAATGATTGCTGCAGTAAATAATGTTCCCACTACGAGAAAATAAAAAATAAAAAAGAAAAAAAAAGAAAGAGAGCAAAAGCATCTAAGAGGGAAAGAGGGGGAGAAAAAAGAAAAGAGAAAAGCTTAGATTAATATGGACACTATGCAACAAGAATCTGTGAAAGTAAGATGAGGGGAATATGGTGGTAGAAATGTCTGCTAGTAAAGGACCATTAGAGCATCCGCAATGGGGTTACATGATAGCTTACATGATAGCCTACTTTATGATAGGGGACCACATGGTGTAAAGATGCTGCAGTGGGGTTACATGATAGAATTAGTTTTGATTTTTATGCTTTTTACTTAAATTTAATTGCTCAAATTTAAATAACACATTTGACTAATAATTAAAATTTCATTCAAATAAAAAACCTAAAAATTACATTATGCAAAAAAAATTAAAAACATAATTTAAAAACATAAATTAAAAACATAATTTAAACATAATTTAAAAACATAAATTAAAAACATAAATTAAAAACATAATTTAAACATAATTTAAAAACATAAATTAAAAACATAATTTAAAAACATAAATTAAAAACATAATTTAAAAACATAAATTTAAATTATAAATCGTTTTTTTTTTTTTAAATAGGCGCGTGCATCGCACGCGCCTTACACTATTGAGAAAATGGGCTACACGATAGAACGTGTAGCCCTCGTGTAAACCTCTCCCGCAACGGTTACACGATAGCACATTTACACGATAGCCCTATCGTGTAATGGCTATCGTGTAACCATTGTGGATGCTCTTATCTCTATCCCAATTCATCCATCCATCTATCTCCATCCGCCCAAGAAAAGCCAAATAAATTTATAAAAAAAAAATAACAATAATCCTACCAAAAGATAAAAATTTATTTTGAACATTAATAATTGCAGGAATAAACTAGCAGAAAGAATGGGAAAACAATAATTTATTAAAGAGAGAGGGCAGAAAAGGTATGCTCCCACTCACCATGAAAAAAAATAAATAAAAAATAAAAAAAAATAAAAATGACTGCTTTTGCCAACTCCCTTGATGTTCACATCCACTGGCCAAGTCTTACACGCCAACAAGTTAACTCTATTGTTCTTTTTTGGATGCATCCGCACATTGAAAGTCCTAACTACCCTTTCAATCATACAAAAATATCCCAAATCATAACTTCTTGCTTCCCCCTTTTTGACATTGTGCTTTTCATGAACCCTCACTCGATTTAAATAATTGGATCTGACACCAGCTCAACTTTGATGATGCAAATAAATTGTGATCCTCTTGGAATTTATTTATGCTCTTAGCAAGGAGAAATAAATGACATTCACCTCTCAAATGGAAGTGACAGGCATGTTGGAAGGGGGAAATTTTTTCAAGAATTGATAGAAAATGAGGCCCATGATGAGCCCTCAAGGTGTTATTATGTTTTGCTTTTGCTCCCTTGTGATTGAATCTAATTAAAGTGGTGTTTAGCTAAGAGGCTTACTTACACCACTAACACTTCTAGATGGAATAAAGCTCACATAATTCATAATTAATATACTTGGATTCTCTTATACAACACATTATTAAAATGGTTTACCTTATATCCGTTTCACTAAACACATCCTCTTTCTTCGTTTATACCTCTTTCTTAGTATTCACATGTGAATAAAAATATAAAAATAAGCTGAAAATTTTACCAATTTCAAAATTTCCAAACAGACACGACACGAGACACCATCTTAAATTAAACTACTACCACCTTTTACTATTGGAATGTTTTATTTTTTTTCTTTGCCCAAAAAAAAAAACTATGAAGGCTTTTGGCTTTTTGGCACTGACAAATTGACTTTTATGGTGCACAGCAAGGTTGTAACCAACAAACCTATTCTATGATTGGATAGGCCTTGTCTTCCTCATCACCCTATTATTTGAACTAATCGAAACATTACTAACCAAAACAAAAAACAAAAGAATAAAAACAAAATTCCCAAAAAGGACACGAGAGGGGCAAAACGGGCAGTGGCAGCGACGTAAATACCGCCCAAAAGCGGGGGCAAAGTGATCCCTGCGATGCCTTGTCATGAAGTGATTAGGCCATCACTACACCCACTTCTCTCCTTTGTAATTTTTAAAGAAAATAAAAATAAAAATTTGGTGTGAGTTGCGTACTGGGCTTTGAAAGCGACGGCCCACGTCAGCCCACCAGTAATTTGGCCGGACCAATGACGTTGACCGCCTTATATAATAGTAGCCCATTATGGGCTTTTAATTTTTTGGGTGGTACGTGTTGGGATTTTTTTCTCTCTCTCCGCCACGTGGCCTTATGGGGTCGATCCTGCTACCTCTCAGACTGTTTCTTGTGCTTATCGCTTATCCACAACCTCCCTTTAATTTTTTCTCTGCTTCTTTTTTTAACCCCATCTATATAATATATGTAAAATAGTAGTATAACGATTACTTTTTCCCACCAAAATTTTTCTCTTCTCACTTTTCTTTTTTTATTTTGATTCTCTTTTAAAAATCATAAACTTTGATTCATAAAAAAATATTTAATATGGATGTTAAATTAAAGATGATGACAAGATCTTTAATTTGATGTAAAAATTATATAAAATAAATTTAAAATAAATAAGTTATTATCATTTAAAGTCACAAAATTATTTTTTTTTCCTCTCTTCTCTCTTATCTATCATCTTCTCTCTCTCCTATCTTCTTTATTTAAATGCTACTGTTTTTCCTTTTTCTTTTTTATTTCATTCCTTTTTCTATTTTTATTTTATTTTTTTGTTAGAAATTATTTTAAATATTTTTTATTTATATTTTTTTCTATTATAAAAATTTAAGGCAACTAAACAGATTAAACTTATATTTGTATTTGGTAGTTCAAAAATTGAAAATTCAAATATTTTCAGATTCATGTGTTTATTAAGATTATGTTGTTCATAACTTCAATTTTTTATTGAGATTTATGTTTGCATTTATTTATATTTAAATTATATTTAATATATGTATTTATTTATTTAAAATATCGTTCAATTTTAACATTGGTCGTGCATCGCACGAGGGGGCATACTAGTTTATTTAACACTAGAGTTTATTGCGTTTTACCTTTTCAAATTATAAGAAAATCAGCTTTGCCGTTTAATTATGTGTGCTTTGTAAATTAAATCGCATTTAATAAAGTTTACAAATAAGTGTGATGGAATCGGATCTTTTCTTTGGGTGAATTTGTATGTATTAACACCAAATTCTATATTAGGTTAATTGCCCATAAAATACTGAACTTTCATCCAATTCTAATTTTGCACATAAATTTTGAATTGTGGCGTGATAATTACTAAACTTTTGATTTTATTTGATTTTGCTACTAATCTAATTCCGGCTAAATACTAAGCTAATATATAATATGGTGTGCCAATTTTGACATGGCGTATTTATTCTTGCGTGACAATTAGTTGGCAAAATAATATTTTTTATTTATTTTCTTATCAATAAAAAAAGAACACAACGTAAATAACTCAAATTGTCAATAATTAAATATATCAAATCAAAGTAGTATTTTTTTAGTTGAATTAATTAATTGAATAAATTCAATAATAGTAAGGGGATTCTTCGAATTTAGGTGTGTAAGCCAAAAAAATATTTTAATTATCAATAACTTAATATATATAAAAATTATTTAGCTAAGTAATAAAGTTTATTAAATTTTCATTATCTAAAGATAAATTTTTTTTATATAAACTATATATATTTATACTATTTGAATGACTTCTATTTTATATATTGGAGTAATCAGTTGTGTAATAGTGAATTAGAAAAAAAAATTGGTTTAAACTTGAGAATTAAAAAAATACTATTATTTGATTTGATATATTAAGTTATTGACAATTTTGGTTATTTGCTTTGTGTTCTTTTTTTATTAATAAGAAATTAACAATAAATACGTCACGTCAAATATTGGCACGTCATATTAGCCTGATATTTGACCGAAATTTGAATTAGTAGCAAAAACAGATAAAATCTAAAGTTTAGTAATTTTCACACTACAGTTCAAAGTTTGTGTTCAAAATCAGAATTGGACGAAAGTTCAATATTTTATGGGCAATTAACCCTTCTATATTCTCGTGCATAAAAGAATTACTTCATTAATTAACTCATTGTAGCTCAAAAAAGGTGACAAAGACAGTAAAATTTGATCACATTTATTTTCTTTTTTATCTCATTTTCTCTAAAATAAAAAATATAGAAAAATATTATTGCATCAAATACATTAAGATAATACTCCCTCCGTCCCATATGTACAGGCTTTTTTTTTCGGATGTCCCATTTATATAGACCTATTTCTATTAAAAGTAATGTTTTTTTATTCATTTACTATTGTATCCCAATTCAATTCTTTAATTTACTCCAACTTTAATATATCATTAAATAATAAATATGGGCATATTAGGAAGTTTATTTATATATTTGCATTTCCAATTATTTTTCTTAATCTTTGTGAAAATCTCAATCAGTCTATGTATATGGGACGGAGGGAGTATTATTATGATTTGAAGTGAGAGTGAAAACAAATAAATTATTTGTGAAGTTTTTTCATGCTGCTCAAATAAAATTATCTTAAAAGATATTTGAAAGTTGTGAAAAAATATAGCACCCTTTCCTATCAAATAGCACGAATCCAAATTGAAAATAATCAACAAATCGATAATTAAATTTTATGTAAATTGTGATGTAGCGACTAACAACCTAGGTTGCCAAGATCTTGCTTTCACGTGAATGTAATTTCTATTTAAATTATTATTTTTTTACTTAATTTGTATTTTGACATAATTTTAAATTAAAACGTAATAAAACAAATCAATATTTCAAATTTTCATAATTAGAACTCCCCTGAGAAAATATAAGACCCAAAATTCTATGATTGATGTAGTTGATCCAACTATTTGAGAAATAAAAAAATAAGGGGTTTGTCAAGTTTCGAAAACTGAAATATTTTAATGTATAAATTGATGAGTGGTAAAGCAACGAGTTTCAATTTCGAATATAATGAAAATTGTTAAAAAGGGAATATTGTGATGACATTCATATCTCATAATTTCTCTTCCCCATTCCATTCCATTAATATTCATTTTTTTTTTGAATTAATTAAGGACCCGAAAAATATTTTCAAAGTTTCCACCGCTATAAAATTTGAGAAGTTTTAGTTGTAAACAATGAAAATATTTTTTCAACGTCCATAAAATATAAATCTGTCTTTTATCAAAATTATTATTAATTAACATGCGATTTTATTTAAGAAAATAAAATAAAAAACAAACATACAAGCGAACCCTTCAAAAGACAGATGCTAGCGAATCCTTCAAAACATACAAGCGAACCCTTCAAAAGCTTCAAATGATGAAGAAAAAAGAGTGCATGTGAAACGAAAAGCATGCAGCGCACAGAAAAATAACGTTGTCTAAGCTTCGGTATAGCCATCGTCTAAAAAATACAATCAAGAAGAAGAGACAAAGAAAGCTATGACGAAAATATAACCGATACAATCGCTTCGAACTAACATCACCCCTATATCAAAATTATAATAAATCTAGTAAAAACTTATAATTTAAATGTTACATCGTAAAATATATACATAATGCGATGAAGTTCTAGCCAGCTAAAGTCATCCATACACGACTATCAATTTAATCAGACTAATTCACAACCAATTGACTATAAATCTACGAAATAAAATCAACTTCTACAGTTGCAATCAATAAATATTTTACTACTTGTATTTTCCTTTACATTTTCTCCACATAATTATCATCTCAGATATATCACATGAAACATTCCTATGTCATCTTCTAATTAACACTTTGCAACCAATGTTTAGAAAATTAATCAAAGATTATGACATTCCACCTGACTCTTCCAATTCCCATTGTAAAAGCCGACATCAACACTAATACTTTACTACAAATGTCCAAAACCCTCAAACTACAACTCTTAATTAATTACCATAAATTTTACTTAAACTAGCATAATTAATTCTAATAATGTTCGAACGATTGCCGGCAACATCTCTTAACAGTCAGAGCCTACATTTGGGCCGTTAGATTAACTAATACGTGGAAAAATCTCTCATGAGAGGAAGAAAATGTGTACATTAGATCATTAAACAATCAGTAACTTTATCACTTTGCATATATTTGATTAGTTTATTATAATTGGTAGGGTTTACTTTTAAAAAAATAAAAAATAAAAATTGTATGTTAGCTATTCATCCACGTGACTGAAGGTGGGAACTTGCCAAACCTTATTCCTTCTTTTTTTGTTCATTACTTTTATTTTATTTTATTGTCGAATATAGCCTTCATATGTATATGACTTAATTAATATAGTACGTATGCAATATTTGGTTGATGTCTTTAATTTTTATATATTTAATTGTAGAAATAATCATATTTTTATATTAGCGGATGAGATTATGTAAGATTACGTTTTTCTAGCGTCACTCTATTTGACAGTCATTAAACTCATTTATATGTGTTGGTGTTGGAGTATTATATTTCGATATTATGATATATGAAATGCATATTATGCGTGTCGATTATTAAATTATTGTTATTAATAAGTATAGGAATATAATATATATATATATATATATATATATATATAATATAAAATTTCAAGAAGCGGTACCAATAATTTATATCTTTCGATCAATTTTGAGAGGTTTTCACACATAAGTAAATAAATATAAATAAAAAGGATAGAAAGTCCAATTTAACTCAACAGGCCTAAATTCGCGGCTCACAAAGTGACAAACATAAGTTATTTACACTGCCTTCAGTTGAAGGTATCATAAAGTATTCAATAATAGTAGTATGTTATAAACTAGAGAGAAGCGAGAGAATATAGTAGAGAATACAAATATCGTTATTGTGAAGTTCACAACACACCCATATTTATAGGTGTTAAACCAAGTGTGAACGTCCGGTGTGAACGTTCACACACGTCCGGTGTGAACGTTCACACACGTCCGGTGTGAACGGAGGAAAGTCAACTCCGGTGGCTTGAAGATGTCAAGTGTTATTCTCCCTCTAGGTTTCTTGGTCAACACACATAAGATATATCTAGAAGATATATTTACAACACTTCCCCTTGATTGACCAATCCCTAAAAAATGTTGCCTCATTAAAACCTTGCTAGGAAAACCCAATGGGACAAAACCTAGTCGAAGGAAAAAGAGTACAACTGCTTCCCCTGAACTTGAGATCATTGAATATCTTTGAGTCGACGTATGCCGATCTTGTGTACCAACTTTCTGAATGTCGATGTTGGTAATGCCTTGGTGAATAAGTCCGCCAGATTTTCACTTGAGCGAATTTGTTGCACGTCGATATCGTAACCCTTTTGAAGGTCGTGTGTGTAGAAGAGCTTTGGAAAAATATGCTTCGTCCTATCTCCTTTGATGTATCCTTCCTTGAGTTGCGCGATGCAATCAGCATTGTCTTCATATAAAACAGTTGGTTTGGCCTTTGATAAAGCTAACCCGCATGACTCTTGGATATGACTCGTCACATTTCTCAACCATACACATTCTCGACTTGTTTCGTGGATTGCAATGATTTCAGAATGATTTGAGGATGTTGCAGTCAATGTTTGTTTCACAGACTTCCATGATATAGCAGTTCCACCATATGTGAAAATATATCCAGTTTGTGACTTAGCTTCATGTGGATCGGATAAAAATCCTGCATCCGAATACCCCACTAGAGTATTATCAGAATTTTCTTGATAATATAATCCAAGGTCAATGGTACCCTTTAGATAACGTAGAATGTGCTTAACACCATTCCAATGTCTCAAAGTGGGTGCAGAGCTAAATCTTGCTAGAAGATTAACAGAAAAAGCTATATCTGGTCTAGTATTATTAGCCAGATAAGTCAATGCTCCAATTGCACTTAGATATGGTACTTCAGGACCAAGTATCGTTTCACCCTCTTCAATTGGTCGAAATGGATCTTTCTTAGTATCAAGAGATCTAACGACCATTGGTGATGCTAATGGATGTGCATTATCCATATAGAAGCGTTTTAACACTTTTTCTGTATATGTGGATTGATGGATAAACGTACCTCCACGGATACGTTCCATTTGCAAACCAAGACAAAACTTTGTATTTCCCAAATCTTTCATCTCAAATTCTTTCTTCAAATATTCAGCAGTTTTATTGAGCTCTTCAGGAGTCCCAATTAAATTTAAATCATCAACATAAACTGCTATGATTGCAAATCCACTTTCGGTTTTCTTAATGAAAACACAAGGGCATATTTCATCATTCTTGTATCCTTCTTTCAAAAGATACTCGCTCAGTCTATTGTACCACATACGACCAGACTGTTGGGCATATTTCATCATTCTTGTATCCTTCTTTCAAAAGATAATCGCTCAGTCTATTGTACCACATACGACCAGACTGTTTCAACCCATACAACGATTTTTGCAGTTTAATTGAATACATGCTTTTGGGTTTTGACTGAAATCCTTCAGGCATTTTAAATCCTTCAGGAATTTTCATATATATGTCAGTATCTAATGACCCATATAGATAAGCAGTCACTACATCCATAAAGCGCATATCAAGCCTTTGTGACACAGCCAGACTAATCAAAAATCTAAAAGTAATAGCGTCCATTACTGGAGAGTATGTTTCCTCATAATCAATTCCTGGTTTTTGTGAGAAACCTTGTGCTACGAGTCTTGCTCTATATCTCGTAACTTCATTTTTCTCGTTTCTCTTTCTAACAAAAATCCATCTATATCCAACAGGGATTTTAGATTCCGGAGTTAAGGCTATAGGCCCAAATACTTTCCGGTTATCACAGGAATTTAATTCCCTTTCTATAGCTTCTTTTCACTTTGGCCAATCAAGTCTCTGTTTGCATTTAGCAACAGATGTATGTTCAGGATCCTGATATTTAAAACTTCAAGAGCTATATGAAAGGCAAATATATCATCAACAATGATATTTTCTCTCTCTAGTATCTGATGTAAATAATTTATTGAGATCTCATGATTTTCAGATACTTGTAATTCTTTAGGAATTACATCACTTTCATTTGATTGATTAGTCGTTTTCGTCATTGTTTGGTTTATATCTTGCCCCTTTCTTTTTTCTAGGCATAGAATCTTTGGAACCAACTGGTCGACCACGTTTTTGACGAATTTTGGACTCATTTGCTGCCAAAGCTATTTGTCCTTCAGGGACATCAATTTTAGCTAGAGTATTTGCAGCATGTATGTGAGATTGTGTCACTTTTCTTGTATCTACAAAAGCATCAGGAATTTGATTTGCAATATTCTGCAAATGAATGATCTTTTCATTTTCTTGTTCACATTGATTTGTTCTAGAATCAAAATGTGATAAGTTTTTCTCATTTCAAGAGATTTCCTTGTGCTTTTCTGGATGTAGATTTATTCCTCCTAATGTTGGAAATGTCATTTCATCTAAATGACAATCTGCAAAACGTGCAGTAAATAAATCACCTGTTAAAGGTTCTAGATACCTTATAATCGATGGTGAATCAAATCCAACATATATCCCAAGTCTTCGTTGGGGACCCATTTTTGTACGTTGTGGGAGTGCAATTGTGACTTGAACCGCGCAACCAAAAGTTCGTAAGTGAGAAACATCGGGTTCTCGGCCAAAGATAATTTGCATTGGGGAGTATTCATGATTAGCTGATGGCCTTAGTCGAACTAATGTTGCAGCATGTAATATGGCATGACCCCAAGCAGTAGTTGGGAGTTTTGATTTCATAAGTAATGGTCTAGCAATAATTTGAAGACGTTTAATAAATGATTCCGCTAAACCATTTTGAGTATGGACATGAGCTACTGGATGTTCAATCTCAATTCCAATAGCCATACAATAGTTATCAAATGCTTGAGATGTAAACTCACCAGCATTATCAAGACGAATTCTTTTAATTGAATTGTCTGGGAATTGAGCTCTTAATTTTATTATTTGAGCAAGTAGTCTAGCAAATGTTGCATTTCTAGTAGAAAGCAAGCATACATGGGACCATCTATAAAAGGCATTAATTAATACCATAAATTATCGAAAAGGTCCACAAGGTGGATGTATAGGTCCATAAATGTCTCCTTCAATTCTTTCTAAGAAATATGGAGATTCAGTATTATCCTTCGTATATGAAGGTCTAATGACTAATTAACTTGCCTTGCGCACAAGCATCACATGAGAATTCATTTGTAGAAAGAACCTTTTGATTCTTTATGTTGTGCCAATATGAATTATTGATTATTCGGCGCATCATAGTCGCTCCAGGATGTCCAAACCTATCATGACAAAGCTTAAAGCTTTTTGTATCATTGAACTTTACGTTCATGAAATGGTTTGTCTCAATTGTTTTTATGAATGTGTAATACATTCCAGAAGGTAGTGTTGCTAATTTTTTCTTTTGTCAGCTTATAGCCTGAAACAAAAGAATTTATGCAAATATATTCATTTCTACCTTTCACATAATTGTCTCGATGTGGTATCCATTATTTCGGATATCCTTGAAACTTAGTAAGTTACTTACTAAAGTGCAGGGCATTTTCAATATCTAATTTAGTATCATTTGGCAAAATGATACAAGCTCTTCCGGAGCCTTCAATGATTTTTGATGCACCTGATATTATGTTAACATTATTCTCATCTAATGTCAACTTAAGGAAATACTTCTTCTTTCTAATTTAGTATCATTTGACAAAATGATACAAGCTCTTCCGGAGCCTTCAATGATTTTTGATGCACCTGATATTATGTTAACATTATTCTCATCTAATGTCAACTTAAGGAAATACTTCTTCTTTTGAAGAATAATATGTGTATTTATTTACCAAGACAAATATCACAAGATTTCATATGATATTAATATATATATATATATATATATATATATATATTCATGCCTTGTTAAAAACCTCTCCGTAAAAACCCCATGGGAAAAATTTGGACGAGGAAAATAGTACAAGACATATATATTTACTCATATATTACACTAGTTGCCTCGTTAAAAACCTTAACTAAGAAAACCTCGTAGGAAAAAACTTAGTAAGGGAAAAAGAGTACAACCATTCGGCCTTTAGGGCCGTTTGACCTTCAAGGTCTAATTTTCAAAAGCATATAATATGGATTGCTCTTGAAGAGTATGTAATATCCTTCATGGAATATTGATTGTGCTACATCGGGAGCAACAATATGAATCAAATAGATAAAGATTCAAGGATATGTTATCCAAATATTTAATTTACTTGCTCTTAGAGCATGTAATATTCTTCAGGAATATTACTTGTGCTACTTTAATAGCATCAATTTAAGATCTTGAATGTAATATTCTTCAGGAATACTACTTGTGCTATTTGAATAGCATCAATGAGTTTTTCAAGATTATTTTAAAAAAATACGTTGTATATATATAATATACAAAGTATATATCCACTATGAATTAAAAAATTTCCCAATACATGATAATATCAATAGTGATTCAAGTAGTAGAACATTGAATAATACGAAACAAGAATTGCCACGTAGTAGTAAATCATATTCAAGATTTTGTAGAATAAGATCCAATCAAATATTGCACTCTTAACAAACAAAATAAATTAAAACTCAATTATATATGTTTGTCATCTCACCGAAAGGGTGCACAAAAATATTGAGATTAAATCTATTGGCATCATATCTTTTTAACATAATCGAGCGAATCTATTATGTCTCCAATTATCAAAATAGTCTTCTATTTTGCGTGAACTTTTCATATTTTTCTTTATTATTTTTCTAAAATCTACTATTTCACATTGACTTTTTATACCATATCAAATACAAGTTTACATAAAATGACATATTCCGTCTAAGTACAGATCAAAAATTTACTTTATATCCTCCAAATTCCAATCAAAATTCACTTTTGTTTGGTGGAATGATTAAGATCAATATCATTCGAAATGCATCACTAATTTAATATGCTCAAACAAATGCTATTTTAATAGCATCAAAATATAACTTTTAGGATTATTTGTATTTCTTCAAGAATAACGAAAATTATATCATTCGTAATAAACAAATATAACATATTTGCATCAAACCACAAATATAAGGGGAATTTGCACAAATTTCAATAACAATCTCTTTTATGCAAAGCATATATGTTACCATGATTCCGTTTTCTGGTTATTTCCAAGCCAATTTATTGATATAAACATATTAAACAGTATAATATTCTAATACTTCAAAGTTTCTTTCGTCTGGATTTAGATGATTACTAAAATTATACGGATTGAAATTCAGATGAAAAGAAAATTAGTCGTATCTTATTGGAAAGACACAATTCTTTCCTAGGGCATACCTCCAATCCTTTTACGATCGAAGGAAGATGAGAGGACTAGAACTATGGTGCTGATAACGTGTTATAAACTAGAGAGAAGCGAGAGAATATAGTAGAGAATACAAATATCGTTATTGTGAAGTTCACAACACACCCATATTTATAGGTGTTAAACCAAGTGTGAACGTCCGGTGTGAACGTTCACACACGTCCAGTGTGAACGTTCACACACGTCCGGTGTGAACGGAGGACAGTCAACTCCGGTGGCTTGAAGATGTCAAGTGTTATTCTCCCTCTAGGTTTCTTGGTCAACACACATAAGATATATCTAGAAGATATATTTACAACATAGTAGTATTTTTTTTTCGAATTAAAATGAACACAATTCTATCTAACCATTGAAAAATCTTAGTTTACACTTTTACACAACTGAACGCATTCTTTTGATCGTGACGCAATCAATGATCTAATTAGTTCAGAATTAGCATGCCCCGATTAATTAATCACCGCATCACCTTATGGCTAGAATCTTGTAAAATATTCCGTAACGTGAAGACGTAGAAACACCCTTTTATATATAAGAAAACATGAGAAAATATTGAAAAATATTTTCACACCTCTATCTTAGGATAATATTATTTAATGTTATAGAGAAAATGAGTGAAAAAGGGCTACTCGAGAAAATATTTCATCATGCCCGAAATTTTTTTCTATCATAATAAACATGTAAAAATGGTTAAAAATAGGTGAAAATATACCTTTTCCATCAATGTAAACGCACCTGATAGTACAAATTTATACTATTAAATTCTATTAATATTGATATAATTGTACTACAACTCATGTAAGCATGAAGGAGATCTACGTGGGCTTGGAATAATAAATATATCCGTTAACAGGCCTTATTTTGATGACTTCTAATATTTAACGGGCCAAAATTGGGCTAGAACTATTAAAGCCCAAAATATAACCGTTAACGGTGGAGATCAATTTTGTGTAACGATACTAACGAATATTATGAAAAATAGACCCACCAGAAACAAAACAGAACTCGGACTCGTAATGTGCCTACGTATGATCAGCCAATGGTATTAAGCCACGTATATCACATACGCGTTTGACCCAATCAGAAGCCAGAGATTGACGCGGCAATAACTCCTATAATTACTGTAGAAAGCGGCGAGATTTATATCGTAATCGTGCCAATTGGTTCTGTGGGCGAAATTTTCCGGAGAGGAAAAAGGGAAAACGTTGACAAATAAAGAGATCGGTTTCTGATTACCTCGCCGGAGCTGAATTGCTCTTGTGTTTTGCTGAGTTTTTTTTGTTCGGAGTTTTAACGGATAACCGATCTCACTGTAACAATGGTAAGATTTGTATCTATTTGTTCTTTTGCGATGATTTCAGTTTGCTATGTCGATATTGTTCTTGTGAATGCTGGATTAATTATTCGTTAAATTTGAGAGCTTATCTGTTTAGTTAGTGCCAATGTAGGCATGCTTAATAATTTTAAAGTTGAAACGAGAATTATATATGAAATTTTGGAGAATTTATGGTGCTGGAATAGCTGAATAATCATGTTTATCCTCTCATTAATCTTGTCCGTGATGATTCGCAATGTCTTCTCTTGCTAAATAGAAATTTCCGCAAGTTCATGAAAGCCGTCGTGTATGAAAAAAAGCATTATCTTACTCTCGAATTTTTTGGTATGTAGAACCGAGATTTATCTCTCTCATCTCATGCATTGTACCCAAATTAAGCAGATTAGATACCTCCATTATTTTTGTTATCAATGAACGTAAGTTGATCGTAGGCTAGGATTACTATTTGAATTTTGAAGTACATAACTCACATTGGAGTTAATATGATTTTATCCATGCAGACAACTTCAAGGAGGCTTGCTGACAGGAAAGTGGAGAGGTTTGAGAAGAACATAACTAAGCGAGGTGCTGTCCCAGAGACCACCGCAAAGAAGGCCAACAACTACCCTGTTGGCCCTATCTTGCTTGGGTTTTTCATTTTTGTTGTCATAGGCTCATGTAAGTATTTCTCATGATCATCTCTCTAATGTTAGTTCGCACTCGCACATGCCTTTGTTATATTAGACTGAGATTAGATCAAACATTTTAGGAAGTAATTTACCTAACTTATGATGCTTTATAACCATCTCATATGGATATTGGTCTTGCTCATGAAACCTTGCAAGTATCTTATTCTACTGCATGTGACATTAGATTTATGTTGTAGAACAATAAGTTTGTTACTCTGCGATTCTTGGGTAAAGTTCATGCTTCTTACTTGATTGATTGTAGCAACATTGAATTCAAGAGGAGTGGGTTTGTGACATTATGTTTTGCTCATGAAACCTTGCAAGTATCTTATTCTACTGCATGTGACATTAGATTTATATTGTAGAACAATAAGTTTGTTACTCTGCGATTCTTGGGTAAAGTTCATGCTTCTTACTTGATTGATTGTAGCAACATTGAATTGAAGAGGAGTGGGTTTGTGACATTATGTTTTGTTTTGATCAGCACTCTTCCAGATAATCAGGACGGCGACGAGCGGAGGTGTTGCTTAACCATACAATGATGCTTGAGGCAAGGCAGAACTCATTTTGTGGTTATGTACCAGTTGTATAACAACATACCGCGCGGTTATGTAACAACTTCACCTGTCTCTACAAAAACATCCTAATAAACTTTTCTTTTTTCCTTCTCTTTTTGGCTGTGTGATACTATATAACTTGACCTGTTTCTTGATTTGACACATACGTTGAGGTTCTTCTACAACAATTGTAGAGCACCAGATTCTTCTAGCTAGTTTCTTAGTTTGTTTGTGTTGAGATGAGGATTGGGATTATTTGGTTTTGTGAAGAGAAACAAAGAAAGAGGCTGGAATTCATTGTTGGGCTTCTTGGGCTAATAAGGTTATTTGCGTGCGGACGTCAAATTCATGACCTATGCTGGGCTGAAGCATCATCATATACATATCTCATCTTACTTTGTTTCTATTTTGATAGATTCTCTAATTAGACATATCATACACTTGTCCAATCGCAAGCAATATTCCGATTCTATGACCAACCCCAACAATCACTCCTTGAATTTAAGAAGGTTTTAAATCGTACACACACTGACACACAACTTTACATATAAATAAATTAATATTATAGCACATATGCACCATCCTCGCTAGTCAATAATCCCATGTCGTAGTCCCCTTGGGATGGCCTAGTGGTTGGGGTGGTTGCCTGTTGTCCAAGAGGTCACAAGTTCGAATACTTTCGGCCACAATAATCACTAGGTGGGGTGTGTGTGTGGTTTGTATTATTTATAATGTAATTTCATAAATAAAAAAAATCCCATGTCGTAAAAAACATTATTGTCTTAAAGTTAATGTAAATGTCTTTAGAAAAGACTGCTGCGTAGTTTGACAAAACAATTTGTAACTCCACAGGCGAAGAAGGCAAACTGGATGTGCGCAGAAAAAAACGTATATGCATTTAGAGTAGTTGTAGGCAAGCACAAAAACTCTATATTCCTACTGCCTTGCAAATCATGCATCAGCAGACGAAGAATAATGTAACATATAGACATTTTTCCACTCTTCTATTTCTTGTTATGTTCACTACTATCAGTTGACTACATGCATTTATGACATTCTTTTGAAAAAAAATGAGGAATTTGCCATCCATTTAGATTAAAATTTATATTATCTTAATGTGGGAAGTACATCTGGAAACCAGACATTAGCCAAGGAGCGGTTTGTCTCACGTGGTCACCAATAATGAGATCTCGCAACTATATTTCACTGTTCATTTTAATATTTGGCAAATTATATATATAAAATCACAGTTCATTTGAGCTGAGTATCAAAATACACCCAAAATTATATATGTAATTGTGTCAGATATAATATAGCTGCTTTATTACCGCAACAGTTTATAGTTGGGTGTCAGAAATAAACAATAACAGCAGTTGCTCAATTAATTAAGTATTTAGTTGCACCATCAAACTTCCCAAGTGGTCCACTTGATTATTTATTTGCTTAATTACTTATGCAGATGTGCGCTTCATCTCTCTTCAGATTCGCTTTTCGGTGAAAAGAGAGAAAGAGTTAAATATACATATTATATAGTAGTATATTGGTTTTTTTTTAGGCGATTAATGTGTAGACATTACACTATTTAGTAGATCCACCATATGTTATACTATGGATGAACTCATTTAAATCACGCCTCCAAACGTTTTGAATTTTTTTAATATACACACACTATATGTATAGAGGCCAGCTAGTATCTAAATGAAATAAATATATGTGACATGTTCTAGCTAGCTTCATTTATTCACATTTAATATGTGTAAATTATTACGGTGTGTATTGATCTCTTACACGAAATAAATTAGGCCACCATTATAAAAATAGCCAAGCTGCATGGTTTAGGTTTTTAAATACGAAATAATCTAAGATATAAGATCGAACTCAGGGTTTGGCAATTTAGCATGAATTTTGTGGTCCCTGAATTATTATTCATCCCTCTACCTCTCCTCAATTTATTATTCATCCCTCTAAATTTTATTTTTATTCTCATTGCCACCGACATATCATCTTCACGTATCAATTTGGTTGATATAGTCAGTCTATTTATATTTGTAAACTTTATTATGAGGAAAGTGCAAAATTTTGCATGTCGTTGCACCAAATTCTATTTTTTTTCATAAAATAACATGTTCACAAACATTGTATAATTGACTTCATTTATTAGTACACAATTAATTGACTTAATTTCAGAGTACGTTTATTTAATTGTTTAGATTTTTTTTTCTTTTTTATAAGAACACACATCTATATATATATATATAGGAGGTGTGACCACTCGTTGACAAATAAAAAGAACAGAGATTTCTGAGAAAACCGAGGCCAACAATTCAACAAATGGTACGTCCAAATCTGATATTGAGTGATACTATTAATTGTTAATTAAATAAAATAATAATTCAAACATAGACCTTTGCGACATCTTATTTATACACATTTCACTAAGATTTGACTACCATATTAATGTCCTTAACAAATGCCATTGCGTTTCTAGCCGTACAAGAAGAATGAATTTGAGACATATGTAGTTATGGCCTGTTTTCATTTTATTCTTATATATATAGTTAATTATGGCTTGTATAAATTTTAGTGATAATTTTCTTGAATGATTACTTTCGATATATGTAGACAAGACGAATTTGACACATATAATTATGAAATTATTCGCGCTTACTACAAGTGATCGTAAAATTCCTTATTCTCAATAATTAATTACTTCTCTTTATATATATATATATATATATATATATATATATATATATATATATATATATACTATATAGGGTTGCACTCTACTAGAAAACCCTCTTAGACTTAGAAATAAGAAGAAATCCAGTGCGTTCATCTACTTTGATCCTACGGCTCTGATTTTAACCGAGCCAAGAATTGATCAATTCAAATTAATACAGAATCCTACTTTTATACGAATTAGGGATAGAACAGTCAATTTTATTTCAATCTGATTATAGAATCATAATCAAATCCCAATTTTTGCTCGCTTACCATATAGACGATGGTCGAACGAGGACTTAATCCACCGTGATTTTACTAGTGAATATATTAAAAAATATTTTGGCAACTAATGGGTAAACTAAAGCATGCACTAAGCTTATCCCCTAAGCCAAACACACTAATATGCGATTTAAATAATGGAAAAACATGTGGCCTCGAAAACGTTAAGAATGAATATAAGAGAATAAGGGAAAATGGGATAGTCGAAGGAAAAAGTTCTATTGAGAAGGATAAATTTTTAAAGAAGCGAGAAATAATCTTATCCATTGATCATGATCTATTAAACGATCCAGAATTAAGAATAAATTTCGTGTTCAAATTTTAATGAACATATCAATAATTGTGATGAACATGTCAGTAATTTTTTATGAACGAATGTATTTGTTAAAAAGATGTATTTATTTAAAATTTCGCACTTTAGGATTTGATCCCCAAACGTTCAATAAAATTATTGTTATGTTCATCAAATACTATTGACATGTTCAATGTTTCTAACTTTCAGAAAAAAGAAAAAAAAATCTCCATAAAACATACTCCTATCATTGAATATAGAAGATTTATTAGTGTATATGTCGATAAAATGGGAAATTTTGATTAATGAACGTATCCAAAAATTGTTTGAACACATGAATATAATGATGAGCACAATATTCTATTTAATTTGTTAAAATACTGTTATTAAAATAAATGCCAAAAAAATCTAATTTTGTATTTTATTTATTCAAAATTTCATTCTGTATTTAATAATGGGATTGGATGGTTATTGAGATATTATTATTTAATTTACACAGATTTTATATAAATAACCCTAATATATACGAAATGCAGTCTTTTAATATTTTAACAACTAAAAAATATTTTGGGTTAACTAATGGGTAAACTAAAACATGCACTAAGCTTTAGCCCTTAAGCCAAACACACTAATATGCGATATGGAAAAACATGTGGCCTTGAAAACGTTAAAGAATGAATATAATACAATCTAATTTGTTAATATTGGGTATTCTTCAAACAATTTCAAAAATACACATAAAAAAGTCAAACACTTACCGAAAACTGAGGGATCTCATACGTTACGAATTCTAAGGAAATACACTTATGCCCTTACATCTATAAAACGGCTTATCTCAATAGATTTAATCATGTTCGTTGATAGATAAAAATCTAATGGACCAAATTTATTCTCAATTCTAACAATATATAGCTTTCTCAAGGGAACTTTTCCCTATATATATATATATATATATATATATATATATATATATATATATATATAGGGAGAGGTTCAGGAAAGAACCATAAATAAAAGAAGACCGGAGAACCATTTTCAGCCATTCGATCATCAAGATCTACGGTGGATGCATCATCTTGTTGGATGAATGCAGATCCTGGGTTCGAATCCTGAAGGGAGCATTTTTATTTTTATTTTTTTGAGTGCATTAATTTTAACAGCGGATGCATTAATTTTTACAGTGAATGCATTAGATTTGATGGTTCTCCCGTTCTCACAAATAATGTGGTTCTAGAGCTGTTAAAATTAATGCACTCAAAAAAATAAAAAAAAAATGCTCCCTTCAGGATTCGAACCCAGGATCTGCATTCATCCAACAAGATGATGCATCCACCGTAGATCTTGATGATCGAATGGCTGAAAATGGTTCTCCGGTCTTCTTTTATTTATGGTTCTTTCCTGAACCTCTCCCTATATATATATATATATATATATATATATATAAACTTCTATCTCAAAAGTAGTACTAGTACTTCTTAGTTACTTCAACTCACTTGAATCAAATCTTAATTCAATATTCCCATAATATGACTCCTTATTTTTTGACACGCATGTTAAAAAGAATATGATTTATGACCACATTATACCTCAATATAATGATTAATGTTCATCTTCCATTTTGGGATTGAGCTACTACAATTGGGATGTTCTAAATTTTTTTAAAGATATGTATATAAAATAAGAAAATAAATTACAAACTAAAACTTAGGTACACACAAGGGAAGACAACCACAACGACATAAGCCGAGGGCGAGGATGATGGGCGGACATCAAAGAAAAGAGTCCAAAATAGTACAAACGGATTAAAAATCTACCTAATAAGTACGTAGACCCATAAAAACTTAATAAACCAAGTAATTCAATAAATTTCATTTGATTGTAGAGCTCGTAGGTAGCCATTAGATTATAATGTCGTGGTGAACGATGTTATATTCTAAGTCTACCGAATAATTTAGTATCAATTGTTGTCACTGAGGTACCCTGCTTTGGTTAAACCCTAGGACAGTTCCTTCTTACAAACACTCATGTGTCCACTAAAATAACTTTTGAATCATATTAAATGGGATGAAGATGATACAATATTACTCCCTTCGTGCACGATATCGTTTTACATTTTATGGACGGCACGAGTTTTAAAAAAGTGCCGGATAGTAGTTGATAGTAGTTGGTATCATTGTGAGTGGAGTTTGAGTATCACTATTGTTGTGACTTGTGAGTAGAGTTTGTGAACCCTACTGCTATAAATGGATGTGAAAATGATATCTTGGACGAACTAAAATGATAAAAGTGGTAACGATGTCGTGGGTATCTATTTTCTAAACTAATAAAAGTAAATAAAAAAAATCTTAGATTTTCCAAATATTAAAAGCTGTTCCAACTAAACACACCATGAGTTGAAATCCCCCTAGTTTAGTTTATAGTGTTAAAGCAGCAGCTGTTGTCAGGGGAGACACAGCAGCATTACTATTTATCTGCTGGCTTATTCACACATACTAATTCCATGGATTTGGGGGCTCTCACTTTCTCCATATAGTAAAACTAACGCCTCCTTTTCTTTACTGGGTAACAAGGGTAAGCACTTCCTCTCTCTACCTTTCCTTTCTTGTTAAAGATTGCACCATTTCCTTCGCTCTGCTGCTTCTGATTTTTTATTGCCTATTTTTGGATAAACGGCAGAGGGATTTTCTGTCTCAAACTCAAACTTCCCACTTCGAATCTCTGCTAAAACATGGCCACAAAAATCTCAGCTTTGGGAATTGGGTGCTTTTATTTCTTTTGCCCATGCTTTTCATTTTTGTTAATTTTCGGAAAAAGAAAATATTTTTTTCTGTGTGCAGTGGGAAAAGTTCCCCTTCTGCTTTCGGTTGTTGATTCCAATAAAAAAAACCCTAGATGGGGGACCATAGCTTCTCCATCTCTCAGCCCCCATTTCTTCTTCCATTTTTTTTTTAATGATAAAGGATGAGATTTGTTAGTACACTGAAAAAATGCAGATCATAATATCAGTATGCTGTTTAGGGTAATTTCTTTTTATCTACTGTAATCGCAAGCTCTCTAAATGCACTGTATAGATCTAATATATCACAGTGTTTCTGTACATAACTTTTACTTTTTACCTAATTCTTCATTTATTTATTTGGGATTTTTGAGGTAGCCAGCCAGGTAGGTGGGGAAAGGCTTTGAAAGTGACATTTAGACGTTTCTGACTGGTTCTCTTTTCTTCTTCACACACACAGAAAATTTTTCACCTTATTAATGATAGTATATTTTTTTGCAATTGGGCTGAAGTTGCATTTGTATATTATGCTTTCTATATTACTGGAGGAACTATTATTTATAGAATGCTGGTTGATTAGTGGTCGGTAAGTAGTTATTGTTCTTTTTCACCTCACTTTTTCTGATCCGGTGCCTTTTATAGTGGGAGAAGAGTTTCACTTTCTATTCTTTTATTCAAAGAATTGAGGAATTCTTTACTTTGGGTAGTAAACTGTTTGTTGCATGTTTCTTTATTAATAATTCTGTTTCTTAGTAGGCTTGTGAGATTCTTAGGAGCTGGGGTTGTAGATTGAATCAAGAACAAATTTTTGAAAAATTCTGTGTTGCAGAAATCTCTATCGAATTGAATTTGCGGTGAAAACAGCTTTGTGCTTGCTAGCTGGCCTTTGAAATGGCTTTATAGACTCTTGATGATATTAAAGAGTTGATCTTGACATTTGATTCATTTTCTTCTTGCTATTTTTGTCGACTTCTTGAAAGAGGGAGTTGTCATTTGGTGACGGGGTGATGAATTCTCATCTCTTCATAGCATAGTTTCCTTGAATTTGGTATGTGCATTTACTTCTTTACTCCTTTTCCAATTTTAGCTTGTTTTGAGTGGTGTTGATTTGTTAACTTCCAGATCTAGGGTCCCGGTTTATGATGCAGCCTGTTAATTGAGTTGTTTGATGAGCCACTTTATGGAGATGGAGTGGAATGCAAAGTGGGATTGGGAAAACTTGGCTGCGTTTGGTTCAAAGGCGATTGAGAGTCCGAAGAATCTGCAATTAGCGGATTGGTCAATTGTCGATGATGAGGAGATCCATGGTGGATCCTTCAATCTATCTGCTGCTTGTGGTGGCAACAGTGGCGCCTCGGGCTCTGATGGCAGGCATGGTTCTTCAGCCAAGAGTTCGATTTCAGCTTCTACCGACTCTTCCTGCAAGGATAGGATGCAGACTTCCATCTTAACATTCACTACATCTGAGGGCTCTTCTGGGAACTTCAGCAAGAAGATTGAGATGAAAGGAATTGAGCTTTCTGGAACTTCATCAACTCCCGATGCCTCTGTTGGCTCTGCAGAAGCATTGCTGGGTTTGAAGCTTGGAAAGCGGACGTATTTTGAGAATACCGGTGGTGGAGGCACTGTTAAGAGCACTTCCTTTTCTGCGATGCCCGCCCCTGCCACCACCACCACTGCGCCAAAGAAAACTAAATCATCTGCTCCGAATGCTCCTATATTCTGTCAAGTCGAGGGCTGCAACGTTGATCTTTCACTGGCTAAAGAATATCACCGAAAACATAGAGTTTGCGACAGCCATTCAAAGTGCCCCAAGGTTGTAGTTGGAGGCCGTGAACGCCGATTTTGCCAGCAGTGCAGCAGGTGTATTTTTATTTTTACAAAAGATGATCCAACTGTTGTTGCGCTTTAAGCTTAAGCTGTATGCATCTGGTGCTTGATACTTGATAGTTCTAATCATAACGATAACGCTCAATAATAAGTCTGCCTCTTTTATTTAGTTAGTAGGAAGGATTTCAAAGGTTTAATGCTGCTTCTTTCTGTGAAGGTTTCATAGCCTGTTGGAATTTGATGAAAAGAAGCGCAGTTGTCGAAGAAGGCTTTCTGATCATAATGCAAGGCGCCGTAAGCCACAGCAAGAAACCATCCAGTTCAATCTGCCTAGGCTGTCAACCCCATTCTATGGTATTGGATCCACTATCAGTTTTTTAGTTCAGTGGCATCATCACATAAATCATTCTCATCGTGTTTCTAATTCACCTTGTTTGCATCTTTTATCTTATCCATTCATAAAATTTACTCATCTTAGTAACACTTGGGGGAAATCCTCCGTCATCTTTTAGTTGAACTGGCGCTGCAGAAACAACGTGCCATTTAGTTGGCCTGCATTGAATATCAGTTCTGAATTAGGCTAGGGAGCTAGTATAATATAACAGTGGACTTATGAAAGTTCTTGCCTAATTCTAGCTCGCTTTTCTTGCTATTGTAAATGATACTTTAATTACTCGTCTTCAATACCCCTTGAAATTAATATTCAACAGTCAGTGCTCTCTATATTTTTCATCTATCGAGAATTTAGTCCAAGCCTGATTTGTGGGTAATTTTCCGTGAAAATACGCAGGAGGGACCCACCAGATGAGTTTCATGTTGAACAATCCCCCACCTGATCACTCGAGGACCACTGCAAATTCTATCTGGAACAACTCCAAATTCGCACTAGCCAAAGGGTGTTCGTTGAAGTCTGAAGGAGATGAAGGTATTGAAGAACCGTTGCATATTCCAGGAATCAGGGTGCCACAAGCCATCAATATGCAAAATGCAGCCAACGGACTCTCGGCATCAAAGCATACGCAGTCGCAGTCTGTGGTTTTGAATTCAGGTTCATTTCTCTATTACTTGAAGGAATAATACCTCATAGTAATTACAAACAGTTTTGTGATTTTTCATAATTAACTTTTGTTGATAATACGGTAGTGTCAAATGGATTAGAGGTCTTTGATTTTCAACTTTAAAAGTAATATGAGTCTTGTAGCTGACATAAGTAGGTATCGTGCATTCCAGGTTGCAAGGGATCATTGATCTCTTCCTTAGATGCAGCACCAGAATATCGTCGTGCTCTCTCTCTTCTGTCAAGCAATTCCTGGGATTCGTGCAATCAAGAATCGATTCAGTTACACCATCAGCTGCATGAGAACACTCCCAACACCATCCAACCTATGTATCATGCAATCCCTGAAGGTGTGCCCTTCTCTTCCTCAGACTTGTGGCCGACCGGACCACACCACCACGTGGGTATGGGTTCATTCAAGACGCCGTATGATGCTGACTTCTATTCCAATATATTGAACTGACCACTCATAACAAGTCTATTCATCTATGCGGTCCTAGCCTAGGTTAGTCACTCTTTCTCACCTCCATATGCTTTAATGGTATCTTGCTGTTAGAAAAGGTTTTTAACGATGACAGTCTCGCCTTTCCAGCGTCTCATTCTCGACATATTTCTGTCATGTCGCAGGCCATCTAACATGTTGGTTCGGGGCAGCTTCGTTTTGGGATAACGAATGAACGTTCATTTAGTTTCAAGGATGACATGTTTTGGTACTGTGGTGTTGTCTCATTTTGCACCTTCAAATCTTGTTTGTTATCGTTTCCGGATAATGCTGCCCTTAATGAATTTTTTTGTTCATCTACACTAGAGCAACAAGGATATCAATTTACATTTTCAAATATACATATAATTGAACACAAATATGTGTAACATTGGATAAAAATATGCATGAGAATATATCATTATGCGACCCCTCAAATGTCTCTTGTTGCTCGTCGCCGTCATAGTTATGCATATAGTTGAACACAAATATGAATATATATAAATACATTTAAGCATAACATTGCACATAAATATGCATAGCACAATGCGACCCGTCAGGTGATCAGCGCCGAGAGGCACGTGACGGATCATATATTTCCATGTATATTTCTATCCAACTTTATGTATATTTGTGTTTATAATTATGCATATTTGTGTTCAATTATATGCATAATTTTAACCGCGGCATGCGAAAAAGATGACTCTCGAAACAAAAACATATATCACGTGGGAAAAAAATAATCTCAAAACAAATTCATAACTCTACTCCCAGCTAACAGACACAGAGAATCCCACAACATAATATAAATAAAACAGAGAAAAAGCAGCAAAACAACGATGACGAAAAACTAGGAGAAATTAAAACAAGAAACAAACCTTTCTTCAAAGGCTTGATGGGAGTAGCGACAACAGCAGCTGCTTCGACCTACAAAAAATTGTAAACAACACGTTTGCCACAGTTATCTCTTAAACGTGATGGGTGTTGGTTTGATTCTCCGAGACCATGCGGGACATTTCATCGTGGGCTCTATAGGAAGCGCTCTCTTGGCTCAAGGAGTTACATTATTCTCGGGGTTGGGTGGAGTCCAATTGCAAGCGTGCTAGCGAAACGATTAGTTCGGGTGAAAGGAATATTTCGAAGTTGGGTATACTTGCTGCTTTTTTCCGTGAGGAGCTGTAATCCATTTTGGATTTGTCCATCACAAGTCGCGCTTTGTCAATGTGATTGTATATTAATCAAATAAATCGTATTCGATTCGAAATATAAATATTCGATTAGGTTAGTGTTTAAATAAAAAAATACTATATTCAACTCGATTCGTTTACAACCCTACTAGTCTTGTTCTAACTCTTTATTCTTTAAAAAAATATATAAAAAATTAGAAGAAATATAAAATGACTCTCACACACGCACTAACCCTTTTACATATTTTATAGATTTAGGTGTTTACTTTTTATAATTGAATGTTTTTTATCTTTATTATCAAAAAATATATAATCCTACATTCCTACATTTTTAGTTGAAAAATCAGCTCAAATGAAATAAATTATTAAGAGCCAAATTAATCAATTTATCAAAGTAAATTGATAATTAACCAATACATCATATCATTCAAAATAAGCCAAAAAATATACCCATTTGGTTATTGACATTATAAATCAAATTAAGTTTGCCTTGATTTTCTAGAATTTCTTACGTTTTTTCTTTCAAACACACTTGAACGGATATTCTTGTAGGTTGCACGTAAAATGCCCCTGAAAGACCCTAAAATAATTACTTGATCAAGAGCCACAATTTCCACGACATAAAACCACAATGATATCGATTTCATTTATTTATTTACTTGATCAAGAGCCACAATTTCCACGACATAAAACCACAATGATATCGATTTCACTTATTTATTTATTTTTTTCCAAAAGAAAAACAAGCATTCAAAATTTACCAGAAAAATGAAGACAGTGATTCTATGCACAAGTCACAAATTGACCCGACACCACCACATGACAAGAAAGCCACAACAGCAAAAAATATTACAGGGTAAGAAAAAATCGCCACCAATACCACACAGAATGAAGCCAGCTTAAAACGATACGACTTTGCAGACATACGGCTATCAAAGATAACACGGGCAAATAAAACCAAATCGAAGACAGTCACAACATTACTGGAGTCGTACGTTATCATACCACTAAGATCCACTATCATCCCAAAGTACAAAAACCTAGAGAATAGCTACCAGATCAAAAGATCTAGCAGAAGCAATCTGACAGACACATGATGCAAGTTTGTAAGGATTGAGACCACGAGATATCAAGAGAGTTAATACAACTTGACACAAATTGTAACAAGGCTCGGTAACTCGAAAACGCCAGCAACAGGAAGAGATGACATGACTGACTTTCAGACACCCATACTGAGCAATGTGCTGGACGACTCTGGACCTTCTCAGACATTCCTAGTACTCACTGGAACAGTAGACAACTCTATTAATACATGAGAAGACGAAACAAGATCAAGTAGAAAACGGACAGGCATGCATTTCAAGAATAACATGAGGATCAGAATAGTAAGTGCTAAATAAATCATCAGATAGAAACTTTGAGTACGTAGCAACTTTGCTCTGTTACATATATACATAGGACCATAAGGAGCAAACAGTTGAAAGTTCAGGATCATACAATGCACACATATCACACAACAGACCTGATCATTTGCATCAGCTGTTTCTGATGGAGACTCCTTTTTCTCGGAAGGTTTATCGGCACCACAGTTCTGTCTGTTACACTTCGTCCTAAAAGGGTAGTTAATGTTGTTGCATTTCTCGCACTTCCAGCTTCCTTCTGGCATATCTGGTTCTGAATAACAAAGTTATCAGTATATTATACATTATGAAAGAGGAGCTTCAATTTCAATCAACGTAGTACAGAAAATGTAAATATATGGAACAGGCTTACTTGAATTCTTTCCAGATTTGGCACCCTGCGTCCAACATGTCAGAATTTTAGAAAATATTACGATACATATTTAAACTAAGCTTCATACAGACATTATACTGAATAATTTGGGAAAAGGGTACATCTGATGGCATCAATTACACATTCAACTTGCACAATACTAAAATGTGATAATTCAAACCTGAGATCCTGGCTTAGGTGTATTGCATTTTCTCATGTTGCAAACTGTTCTAAATGAAAAATTGATGTTTCCACATTTTGGGCAAGCCCAGTCACTGTCACGAGTTCCATCTACAATAACATGATAACAATTAGTGATTCATCAGATGAGTAAAGGTTTGGTCCACGATCTATATCTTAACTACAACAGGGCAAGACATACCACCAGCTTTCTGAAATTTATCCTCTGGGAAAAATCCAGGCCTTGGCCCCTATAGAAGATCAAAATCACATGATTGTCAAATAAGTAATCTATATATTTTTTTCCTCTACAAGTCAAAGAAATTTATTTTCCGACAACAGATTAAGAAATGTACCATGGAGGGGCTCATAGGGAAACCCAGGCCATACTGATCCATCATTGGAGGCATACCATACACCGCACCTACAACGTGAGAATACATAAGGGACGGAAACCAACAAAGATAAATAATTGCAGAAGAAGCGCAAGATGTACTGTAGTATTCTGGGGAATATGAACAGAATGATCTACCACTTCGCATAATTGATCCACTTGAGTAAGGAGGGGGCGCAGATATATGTAAAGGCCGATATGGGCTACCACCAGAAAATCGACTTCCGTAATTATAGTGATAAGCTGAACCTCCAGAATATGGAACATCATAAGGAGGGACAGATGTTCCATTGAACACAGAAGATCCGTATGGCGGGACTCCCATGTACATGGAGGAAGGTGCACCAGACCCCACAAATGGAGGTGCAGACAAATAACCCTGAGGAGCTTGGACTGGCTTTGCAGCAGGCTTCTGAACAAAGGTAGACTTGCTTTAGTACGCTTAAAAAAGACTTACGTATATAACATGTAGATGAAAGCATCCAGAAAGAATAAAATCCATTCTAAAACTAGCAGCTGATAAACATAAAATCTGAAATTAGGGTCTACATTCTCATATATGTGATTATATAACTTACAAGACTATTGAAGCAGATAACAAACAAATAAAAACTTGTACAGCTAGCTATAGTTTGTGAAAGAACTATGCAAAACAGCACATTATTCTATTCAGACACGTCAATTTCTCACCGAGTTGTGATCAGCTGGCCTAGGCTGAGTACAGTTACGCATATTACAAGTTGTTCTAAAAGAGAAGTTCACATTGCCACAGCTTGGGCAGGTCCAGTCATCTTCCCTGCGGCCACCTACATATAAAGTTAACTCAACAAGTACCAAAAAATTGGGCTCATGCAGAAACATCATGTTTAGTTGTAAAAGTCAAAAATCACATACACAGAGATCGAGTTTTTTGGGCACAAAAGAATTATTTGACAAAAAAAATCTAACAATCTTGTCTATTTTCATACAAAGAAAACCAGCATTGTTAAACAATGATTTCCTGAAACAAAACACTTATATAAAAATATCCAATGACATCACATTAGCCAAGTATGTACCAATGAAACACACAATATATATGTATATAATATACATATACATATTGGAAACATGTTTAACAGCATCCCAAGCTCTTCTCTACAATAATATCTTAACAACTATTGGTAACATACTTCTCGAAGACACCTGCACTAAAAAGCTTCAATCCTCTAAAAACATAGAAAGAAAAGCCAATTACGACAACATAGAATATTGAATCAAAAGCCAATTACGAAAATAGACATACCATCGGTTCTTGCACGTTTAGCAGCTGAAGAATTTCTGTTATCAACCTAAAACATAACAAGAATACATCAGACAGATCTACTTGTCAATTAAAATCAGATTGCGATAAATTGACCTAAAAATAGGGGGCAAATCATTAAATTTGAGCAAACAGTGACGCAGAATAATCAAAAGTACCTGAGACATGGCAACACAATGATCTTTTTTTTCTTTTTTCTTCGTGACAAGGGTTTGAGAGCTGCGCGGGCGAGAGATTTCACAGTAGGGCTATTACGAGAGAGAGAGAGAGAGAGAGAGAGAGTTGGTGAAATTAATAAAGAAAAGATTTCCTTGTTGGAAAAGTGAAAATTCAGTCGATGAGTCAAGTAGTCAGATTGAGCACTGATTGCCTCTACTTAACCAAGCCCAATTTATAAATTTATTTATGGGCCCATTTTTCAATTACGTTTTTATATTATACTATAAAATTAATACTAATTTAATTATCATAAAAAAGTAAAAAATATTTTTTACTGAATATATTTGAGATGAATTTTTAAAGAATAAGAAGAATTCACAATAATAAAAATTAATGTTATGAAAACCAAAAAAAAAACAGTTAAAAGTTAAAAATAAAATGACAAATTAAAAATTAGATTTATTTAAGAAAGATGAGGGAGGAGAGAGATTTTTTAAAAATTAACCTTTAAATAAATATAATTTTTACATTTAAATTACTGTGATCTTTAATTTGATATACGTATTTAATATTTTAGAATTTGTAGAATTTCACAAGTTTAGAAAGAAATAAAACAAAAAAAGGAAAAAAAAATATGATTTACGCATAAACTTTCAATTTTATTATAACTATCAAATTGTCACTCAATTTTAAAATTAATTTCAAATTAAAAGTTGCCTATTTAATATAGTATAGATTCAAAATTATTCCATATTTGAATTAATTAAGATCTGCCCAAAATACTAATACAAAGGTGTAAATAATTTTGTCATGGACTTGTAATGTAAAACTTATCCAACATTGAAAGCCATATCAAAGAAAAACTATCCCAATATTTCAATTTCTAAAGTAAAATAGTATAAGAAGGAATTGTGATTCATCCACTTAGGATAAACATGCGAAGCTATTATTATAAGATCATATAAACAGAAACAAATAAAAGCTCCACAATTATACATAAATTGCACTTGATCAACCACATGATCCATAGAGACAAAACCAGTGAATGTGTGAATAAGCAATAAAGATTAGGCCATATAATTTTAACCATGTATATCATATACGAGGTACAGATCCAGTTAAATAAAATAACCGATTTTCAATAGGATTTAGTGAGGTTTCTATAGCTGCCTATAAATTATAATTTACAAAATGTCAACAAAATCTAATTTACAAGAAATACTTCATCCTGTCATCTCTTCTCATGGCATAATATACTGCTTGAACCTGAAAAACACAATCCAACTATGTCAAGCAGTATGAAAACAATATTCCAACAACAAATTATCTTATCATCAGCTGCTGCACATGAGCGCGCTACCCTGTTCGTGTACAACAGCCGACAAACCTCGACACTTAGGGCCATAGCCTCTCATATCTCTTTTACTAATAGATTGGGCAAAGAGTGTTACTTGTGCACCAAAACCACATAGATGAATGGAGCTAGGAGATTACCTGCTCACTCGAAGCCACTTGAACGGGCCCAATCTTTACAGATACGTATTTGCCACGAGACGATATCTTCTGTCTCACTTGTCCCTGCAGCAAAATGACTCACATTTGTAGGTTTGATACTGAGAGATCACACTCAAGAAACATAACAAGATATGAGGAGCTTTCCCGCCAAATCAAAGATCGGCCATAGCTTAGAGAACTACTTGCAGGCCTCCCACAATTCTAAGAACCACCTATCATTGTATGCAACATTCCAAAATCTAGGCCTAAAATTAATGCCAATACTGTGCTGCATTCATATTGCTTCAACACCAACTCTTAACAAATGGAAAGTCGACTCAATGACATTACTTAATGTACGAGAAAGAGGGCCGAGTTGACTACTCTTAAACATTATCCCAGCTAATAATACATGGGCATGGATGTTGTGCAAAAGGAGTGGCCTAGTTGTGATTAGCAATCAAAAAGATGATTTCAGTGCACATAACCAATTGAACACTTAGGCATCTCAAAGTGAAAAATGCTTACTTGAGGGATTGGCCTTTGAACTACTGATTCCACAGCATAAACCATAGCTTGCACAAAGTCATCTCCTCCCGTTCCAATCGCAGTAAACCCCCTCTTTCTTGGATAAGAATTTAGCTACCATTCAAAAATATCATGATCAAGGATAGAGCTCTAGCTCTTCTCCAAAAGGCCAACTATAACTTGCTTCATTGAATCAGAACTTCAACCTAAACTAATAAGCTAGTTATTCCCCTTTTTTCAAAACAAAACATAATTTTGCTACATCACATTCAAGTTTTAACTCGAATACACAACCAAGAACATTGATCTCACCTTCCGATCAAGAGCAAGCCACCCAGAGGTGGAATCACCTGAAACTGACCCACCAAATACTACAATTGTAGCTTGACCCACCCTTCCTTCTCTCCTTGAAACTTCTGCAAATCCACATTTTTCACTCTTTGAATCAAATCAATCTAACAATCAAAAACAACATTAAAAATTCCTAAACACCCTACAACTGTCTGCTCTGATCCTCGCGTAATTCGCTAATGCAATTTCACCAGCAACAATCAAATACACATTCCCCCAAATATCTATGCCTATCACGCCCTAATTTCTTCTGCATCCACGTATCCGAAATAACCCTAAAAAAGGCTTTACTAACTTAACAATACTAAATTCATTCCCCGGGAAACAATAATACCAGCTACTTTAGAGAGAGATGCGAAATACATACCAGAAATTGCTTTGAGAAGAGCATCTTGAGGCTGGTCCTGCTGAGGAAAATCGCTTTTTCCATTGTTCAAGCAATTCATTACAAAGTGATGGCTTTTACTTTTATGATTTGAGGTTAATTTACGGCCACAATTCGGATCCTGGTTTGATAATTTCTTGTGGGGTAAACTACGTGGAGCAAAATTTGATCTTTTCTCGCTTAGAGTAGGCAAAGGCGGCCATGAAACACTCCTGCACGCCATTCCTCTTAATTTTTCTGCTGCAAAAATATCCTTTTTGGGAATTGGGTTTCGCAGCAATTTGGTTGATGGTAATATTCCAGTAAAGTACTGAATTAGCCCCCCACTTATAGTCTTTATTTTGTAGGTATTTTCGAATTTTCCCTATTTTATCGTATTAATTCGATTTAATATCAAACGCAATATCAATTATATGTGTTTGTATGTATATATACATCATATACGAACTGTAACGAGATTTATTTAGTTTGTCTTTTTGTATTGTTTTCTATTTCTTCTATTTTTGTGGTTTTGCAGCTATTTATTAGACACTCCATACTCTTAGGGCATGTTTGATTTCCTAGTTTAGTCCTAAATAGATTAGTTATCTAGTCTAATAGTGGTGATTGGTATTTTTTTTAAAACACTTATCGGCCCTACACTAATAGAAGGCCCGTCCTTTTTCTCCTGTAGCCTTTTGGGTAATTAATCCTTCCACTGATGTCCGATTATTTTACTTGAAATGAACAGTATTAATTACTTAATCACATTTTCTCACTTTTGCCCTCATTTTCGATATCTACATCTGTTACTCAGGCATTCTTTTTTCTTTCCAGAAGCGCCGATTCACGATTCCTTCTTTGTGTGGAGAACGAAACCATTGATCGTCGTCGAAGCTCCGATTCGCAAGATTGCTGCACCCCTCTCGCATTCCAAACACGATTCAAGGCTGTATATTTCTGGTCGAGAAATACTGGTCGTCGGGACGCATCCGTCTAGGGTTTTAAATCTGTCCCTAATTTATATTCAAGGTTAATTTATGTCTCCACTTTGGTTTTCTTGTTGATGGTGCGTGTTTGTGTGTGTGTTTGGTGGGAAAGTGAGAAGAAGAGGTTAATAAAATTGTGACTAAAGAGTTGAACAAATTGTTCTGTGTTCTTACCAGTTTTATTTGAATCAAAACTAGAAAAAAGTCAGATGATGTTTCCTTTTCCTTTCTTTTTCTATTTATTTGTCTCATCATAAGCTCATTATTCTCTCTTCGTTTCACTATTAATTTTGAATTGATTTTTTCAATTTCATCAATTGAAAAGGGTGTTTTTATTGGTTTTGAATCATGGTATACATTATTCTTTCAATTCTTTAGATATATACATGGTGTATAAGTGAGTTTTGAACTATACTGTTGATATGATTAATTTGTTCACGGTGTTTTATATCATGTATGAAATTTGGTTTTATATCCATGGGAAATAATGCATAAGAGAGTGAATTTAAATGATGAAAGTAAATTCTGTTTTGTGATTTTTTTTTTATTTTTTTGTTGTTGCTGTCATTACTTTGATATCAGTTTTTTGGTGTGATACAATGCACTGCTTATGAGAATTATCTGCTATTATTGGCATTGCTTCATATAGCTAAGAGTATATTATTTTACTTCCAATTATATGCAGAATTTTGTATACCTATCCATCCACAGTAGCCAATGACGCGCACTCGTAGAGATGTTGAAATTGTCCTATTGATACAGGAGATTGTTCATGAGTTTTTGATGCAAATGATATGTGTAATTGCAATTCTAACTAGATTGAACTATCGAAAGAGAAAGCGTAGTAATATAGCTAATACATATTCTTTGATCCAAAGAATACCAGACCAAATTAAGCACTTGAACAGAATGGTAGGACTTACTGACATTGATTGCATGGCAAATCTTCGCATGGATCGAAACACTTTCGGTAGATTATGTCTTTTATTGCGACAGTTAGGGGGTTTGACTGATGGGAGATTTGTTAGTGTAGAAGAGCAAGTCGCAATGTTTATATCTATTTTGGCACATCACCAGAAAAATAGAATAATTGGGTTTAATTTCTCGCGGTCCAGCCAAACAATATCCCATTACCTCCATGTTGTTTTAAAAGGTATTTTGAAATTACATGGGATATTCTTGGCCAAACCACAGCCTGTCCCAGAAGACAGCAATGACCCAAGATGGAAGTGGTTTAAGGTATCTCGTTCTAATGTTCTTTAATAGTTATGTTTAGTTTAATGTAGGCTAAATTGACTCTGTCTCTTGTTGTGTATAGGGTTGCTTAGGAGCATTGGATGGCACATACATTAATATTGTAGTGCCAAACGTAGACAAGCCGAGGTATAGGTCAAGAAAGGGTACCATTTGTACGAATGCACTAGCCGTATGTGACAGAAATATGAAGTTTGTTTACATATTAACTGGTTGGGAGGGATCAGCTGCTGACTCTCGGGTTTTAAGAGATGCTATCAACCGAGTGCACGGACTCAAAGTTCCAAGAGGTATATATACTTATGTAAATTGTTAATTAACGCATCTTTGTTATCATTTGTGGAGGACATATACGCTAACTAGGCCTTATAGTGTGTTTGTGTTTGTTATTCTTTAGGAAATTACTATTTATGTGATAACGGTTACGCGAATAGCGAAGGGTTTTTGTCTCCATACAAAGGTGTTAGGTATCACCTTAAGGAGTGGGGTCCTGAATCTGTGAGACCTCAAAACGCCAAGGAAATGTTCAATATGAGGCACACTAAAGCTAGAAATGTGATTGAGCGTGCATTCGGACTCATGAAGATGCGATGGGCGATACTTCGGAGTGCGTCGTATTATCCTGTCCATGTTCATAATAGGCTGGTTATGTGCTGTTTTCTACTGCACAATTTCATTCGTTCAGAAATGGTGCATGATCCACTTGAAGCACTGGTTGATAGACAGCCTGGTGCAGATGCCTATGAAGAGCATGGAGACGAAGATGATGATTTTGTTGATGCTATTCAAACGTCTCCCCAGTGGAATCGCGCTAGAGATGCAATCGCTGAAGCAATGTGGAGACAGCCCTGATCAGCTTTAAGGAGACATTAGTACTATATATTGTGCTTAGTTTATGCATAATAAGGTGTGTTTGTGTTGTCATAAGTGAACAAGTGGATTATGTTTTGCAAACATGTGTTTAGCTGGATTCTAACTTATTTACCTTTTGCCCATGTTTTTTGGTGGCTGCAATTATGTGATTGTGATTATTGGCCTTGTTTAAAGCTTTGTTTCCAATTGTATAGTTTATTTTTGGCTGATTTAAGAGCTCAATGAATAAATCAGCAGGAGCTCAATTGTATAATTTATTTTTTGGCTGATTTGTCAAGTTTCCTGTTTTAGTCAAAAACCAGCATGGGCTATCACTTCTCTATCTTTCAAAAACGTGCTGTCATGCATTGCAATTTTCCTTTATCTGCAACTTGGTTGAAAAGAGTGTGTTTTGTCATTTCTACGCAGTGAACTTGATAAAACAAGTGCTAAGACTTGTCATTCTACTGTCTGATATGAAATGTCTATGGAATATCACCCTGTTACAAAATACCTTCTATAAAAGCAACAATAATGTTTCTCTACTAATTACAACACACTCATTTCCATTCTCATCCCTCAATGTCTCTCTCTAAGATTAAACCACAAAAGGAGTTCTTCTATGGCTCTAAGTGGAGCCGTGAAATGGATAGCGTCCTCTTGGCAAGCCTAGCTCGGCAAAGAAATATTTATCAATGGAAATCATCAAACATCCCTGCTGAAGCCATGACTTACGTGTGTTTTGATGTAAATGAAATGTTTCCAGGGATACTCCGATGGGGCGAAGTTTATGAGCGCAAAGACCACTTGTTATCACGTTATAAGACGTTCATTGAGATTTTGAAAGTCCCAGGAACACAATGGGATATTCATCAGCACTGCATTCACGCCGCCGACATTGTCTGGAAGCAAATAGTCCGGGTTAGTATTTTAACATAAATGCTTTTGCTCATTTGCCTACTTTGAAATAATAGATTACAGTTGCTTAACGATTTGTAGGGAAACTCCTTCGCGAAGGCATACTACTATAATGATGAGCCCGAGTTTGACAAGTTAGCGAGAGTATTTGGAGATGATGAAATAAAGGCGGAGAGTGGGCAAACAGTGATAATTATAAGCGACACGACACAAGTCGTAGTGGAAAATCAGGAAAACAACGCTAACGTCTCAGACGATGAAGAGGTGATGTCGCTGGACGTTGGCAAAGCACGTCGGAGATTGTTTAATGATAAGGGTCAGATGCAGGATATTCAGTCCACAAATAAAGGTGACGAAACACTTCCACTTATAAATGCTTTCCCGATGCCAAATGCGCGGAAAACGGCAGGCTCTAGCTCTTGTGCATCGTCTAGCCCTAGCATATGGTGGAAGAACAGATCCCTGTAGAGGGTTAACAATGTGGTGCTGCACGTGTGTCTTGATGTTGCTCATCTGCCTTGTTTAAAACTAAGCTTTGTTGTAGGCCTTTTAAATTCATGTGTTAGATTGCGTGCGTGTCTGTAGGTGTTAGATTGCCTGTGTGTCTGCATTTATCCCTTTCTTGTTGTTGCCCTTATGGCATGATGATTTGTAGTTCTTGTTGGCTTTATTTTAATCTTTTGTTGGTAAGCTTGAAGCATTTCTTAATTAATTTGCATGCTATGCTTAGATCTGTTCGACAAAACCCCCCACCAATCTGTCTTGAACTAACCTGCAAATTCATAAATCCACCAATAAACCTGTCAATAACACAGCCACACAATTCTTAAACAATCCTTAAATCACAGTACAAGATTCACCATGCATTCCAAAATAAATGCTTAAACAAGTACATTAGATAGACATAACTAACTTCAAGCAAAAGGTTCATCAGCCTACAAGATTACTTAATTACATAATTCCCTGCTTGAACCATAGGAGATTTCTAGAACTGAATATAAGGATTACATAATTGTCTTCCATGCTGTAAAAAAACAAGCACATATCTAGTTACAAAATCAAAAGTTTAAACCAAAAACTTCAAGCTCGTCTGCCCTTCTTCAGTCATTACAATCCAAGCAACTTCTCTATCTTTTTCTAAGAAGACGATACACATAGCTTTCCCGAGAACTTTCTGGTAAGCTCCTGAACATCTCAAGGCACGACACTTTCTCGTTTAACATTTCGCAGACATCAAACTTTTCATCTTCGGAGATACCTTGCATGTTACTCAAGCATTCGAACGCATCCTTCCTCGCCTTTGCTAAGTCATGATCGTAGCCAATTCTACTGCACATCATGTCCATTCTAGATGCTGTTTCACGGCCAATATCACCTATAAGTGCGAACAGATTTTCGAGGCCATCTCCTGATTTGCGTTTCTTGCTTTTAGACTTACAAACTTGCTCAGCTTGTTGGCCTATAGAACTATTTTCACCATTTTCTGTTTCAACTTGCTCATCCAATGCTCTGAATTCGCTATCTATTCCATCTTCTTCCAAGTTGTCGTCACGTGGCAACTTACCGAGAGCATCGAAAATGTCCTCAGCAGACTGGCCAGTTGCCCTGTCTTTCCCAAAAATCTCTTTCCAATAATCCAGATAAGGCCAAGGCTTAAAGCGCATGTTCCTCGCATTATTATCCTTCTGCCAACAAAACCATGTATACACAAAATTTAAGGAGTCTCATTCCCAAAATAATTATGTTAATAAAAAGAAAGAGAGCATACTCAACAATACCAACATAAACCATTCTATATACTGGGAAAATAAACTTGAACAATAATATCTAACCATGACATCTATAGAAACTCATGAATCTAAATAATAAGATTAACTTTTTTGCCTTTTTCTCATGTGATGATTACCTTTAGAACTTCATCCCATTGATGATTATCAATATCAATCATGAATGTTCCTTTCAGATTGAACCCAACTCCACTCGGCTTCAAGATTTCGATTAGAGAATTGTAATTTTTCTTCCACGTACACAGCTTAGAATTGATATGAGGTGTTCCTTTCAGGTCCGTCCCAGTAAACTCTCTTTTCATCGTGTCTTCAAGCTTCTTAAGATACCCACCTCGAAACCCATTGTCTGATTTCCATCCTTGAGCTACCAGTTCTTTAAGCGCTGCAATAAGGATGTCTTCCTCGCGTGGGGACCAAATACGTCAGGTCTTATCGGTTTTGTTAGCCTTGCCTCCATCTCCGCCACTAGCTGTATCCAAATCTCACGAAAATGCGCAGCACAAGTATTAGATAATCTACAAATATATGATTTTTCTAAAAATTAAAAAGCTACATCAACGAAACAACGATTTTCTGTACTAGACCACAATGTTAGGGTAAAACTGATAAATTTGACAAAGTACAGAATCGATCGTTTCGCTTACCAAATCGAGGTCAATTAGCATGAACAAGTGATAAATGGACGATTATTATGAAGCAAAAATATCGTAAAGGAAATCTACATACCTTCTTGGGTAGAACTCATGTCGAACGAAATCGAGAGCACCGGTGCCAAATTTCCAGAGGAGAGTAGTAGGGATGTGAGCGATTTTGGTAAACTTCAACAATTTCGCTGCTTGAAAATGGGGTCACGCAGAGATTAGAGCCATAGCTTGAGGAAGATGGAGAAATTGGGAAGACCCGCCAAAATTTTCATCTGCGTGAAACTAGTTTTGATTTGGTAAATGGAAAGGTGATTTGATAAGTGATAGGCACTCTTGTAATTTTTTTATTTTATTAAGGGCATTTTTGTAAAACTGTATATTAGTCTTCAAGTTAAACAAGGAAACCAAACTGTGCGTGTGTGTTATCTAAGTTTTTAATATTACATATCAATCACCTAAAATATAATACTAATCTACTAGAGCCATACTAATTATCTCAAGTTTAATTAACTAAAGTTAATTTGAGATGGAAATCAAACATGCCCTTAATCATACAAACGGTGCACACATAATACAATTTTTTCTTTTTTTCTTTTAGGAAAATACGTGTTTAAAACTGAACATACAATATGCATTATATATAGTTGGATTTTGGGTTAGATTCAAGTACTCCCTCCGTCCCATTGATCTTGTCCCGTTTGTCTTTTTTTTTGTCCCACCATCTTGTCCCATTCTCTCACTTTATCACTTTCTCTCTCCTACTTTATCACATTCTCTCTCTTTCTCTCTCCTACTTTATCTACACACTTAACATTATTAATACTCTCCTTAATAACCGTGCCCGAACCAAATGGGACAAGCCCAATGGGACGGAGGGAGTAATATTTTGTGTGTATTTTTGTTTTAGGTTGAACGTTGAAGGGCTCAAACAAGGTCAACCACTTAGTCTAAGATAGAGAGTTAGACTTAGCTAGTTCAATTTTGCAACACAAATGTAGTCGCTAAATGCTAATTTACAAGTCATAATTGTGTGACGTATACTTCTCCTCCACCTCCCCATAAAAACCCACAAATTTCTTAGGATTTTTATGTAGCTCTTTCAATAAAATAAATAAGTTAAGTATCACACCCCATAAATATATAAGTTTTGTAGCACATTCTTAATGGTCCCCACCAAATCTTTGATTTATTTAAAAATTTTGTTTTCTTTAAACAATAAAAAACGTGTCCACACAGAATCTTCTCAACATATTATTTTTTGTCTTATTATGTCTCTCACTCTCTCTCCAAACACGGGATTTGATATATCTTTTAGGGTTTAGGGTTTCTTTTCTTGCATGAAAATAAAGAAACAGTGCATGAATCGTGAGGATCGGCTGATTCAACCCAAAAGTGGTCAAAAGTTGGGAATCTTGTTTCAAATCATTCCAAAAAAAAAAAGAATCTCATGCACGCCTTGAGAAGACCGTGCACTATACACGCCTCTCTCTCTTCTATTATTATTTTGCATCTTCCAAATTCAAAAAAAAAAGAGACAAAAACCCTAAGAACCGTGCACTCCATACACTCCATACACGGCTCTCTCTCTCTCTCTAAGAAACTCAAGCCCACCGTGCACTCCATACACGCCTCTCTCTCTAAGAAACTCCAGCCACTATGAGTTCAACGGAATCAGATTACGATGGGGAAGAGGCACAACGAGGAAGTCGCCCGAGTACATCAAGGAGGAGCGAACAATACCCGATGCCGAATCCGGTAAGTAATGGCCTATATTTGTCAAAATTTGAGTTTATGTGTTTTGTATTGTTAAATTGTGCACAATAGTTGATTATTATGTTGGTAATTTGCGAAATTTGGACTCTGGAAATAATTTTGAACAACCGTGTACAACCGTGTACGGTTCTTCAGTACACGGTTGTACACGGTTAGACAATTATGTTACACGGTTAGGATTAATTGATGTAATATGCCTTAATTGTGTATTTTGAACGTATAAAGGTATTTTTCGTACACGATTTAACCGTGTACAGCCGTACACGGTTTGTTCATCCATACACGGTTGTACACGGTTTCTCTAAAATCGTACACGGTTGATTTTAAATCATGTAATATGCCCTAATTGTGTATTTTAGATGTATAGAGGTATTTTTTGTACACGATTTAACCGTACACGGTTAGGGTATCCGTACACGGTTGTACACGGTTGGTACACGATTGATATTTTTTGATACTGATCATCATTTTGAATTAATTGCAGCCTCCGAGGCATGTTTGGTTACGTCCGTGCATGCAATCTTATAACGGACGAATCAATCACTACATCAGGGACAGCACATTAAATGAAGTGGAGACCTGTCTTATCCATTACGGGTGTTTGGACGAATTTAAACAAGGTCCGTTTGGGCATTTACTTAAGTTGAAGAGGCAGGATAGTGCGAATGCCGCACTGCACCAGCTTCTTGCACGGGAGTTGTATGACCAAGCATTCGGTCCGTGGGAGAAGTGGTTCCACGTTGGTGGACACGACATTCGATTCGGCGCTTTGGAGTATTGTCTGGTGACGGGGTTGTGCTTCGGGCCATCCCCGCAGCGTTTTGATCCTAATGTGGATCACCGTGTTGGGAAGGCAAGAAAGTGGAAGTGAAGGATCTGCGGTGGCGGTTCATTAACCGCAGTATGGGCAACCGTGCCCAGGATTATTTGAGGGTGGGCTCAATTCTCGTGGCGTATGATCTCATCTTCTGTCGGGATTATAAATACGTGCACGATTGGGTGTGGGCACTGGTAGAGGACGATCAGGCATGGATCGACTTCCCGTGGGGCTCTTACTCATTCCAGATTTTGTGTCATGGGATGAGTGTGTTGAAGAAGCATCCCTCGGAGATTACCGGTATTAGGAGGACGTACCACTTCTATGGGCCCATATGGGCATTACAGATTTGGTCGTACGAGGCCATTCCGAGGTTGGGCCGGGCGTGTGGGGCTCGTGACACGAGGTTCCAGATGCCACGATTGGTCAACTGGACGACTTGGAAGTCGGCTTCTGACTTCGCCCACTTTTTTTATGGTGATGAGGTAATTATTGTACTTTTTTTTACAGTTTCAATCCTTTTATTATGTTATGATTAACAAATAATGAAAATGATCGATTCATCTTTGTGCAGGCTGAGTGTCACCGGACACTCGAACCGGTCGATGAGGAGAATGATTCATGGTATTTGCAGACACTGAGGCTTCCCGACCCTTTTTCTGTACGATACCATCCAGGAGGGAAATATGCCGGCTTGACAGAGCCTCTTGTACCGGAACCGCCTCCTCCTGTTAGGCCTCCCCCTGTGCCGAGGAGTAGCTCACGAGCAGAGAGGGCTCGTGAGAAGCAGCCTGTCCATGTCCATGTCGAGCGACATAGACAGACGTATGAAGAGCCAGCTGGCAGCCCGTCGAAGCGGCGCAGGTCAGATGAGTTTGATGATAGCGAGCCTCAGGCATATCGAGATGAGGATTATTGGAGGCGACGCGATGATGACCTGATTGCCCGTATCACACAGGAGCAGATCCGGACCGTGATCCCTGAGATGCGGCGCGAGATACGGCGCGAGCTTGTAGATGACGACTCTGAGCATGGACTGGTCGCCAAAATTACGAAGAAGGTCATAGCCGCTGTCAAGGACATCTTTGGGAGACGCTCTTCTTCGAGGAGGCATAGATCATCATCCAGCCATGCCAGTCGTCATAGACATAGGAGTGAGGAGTTCGACCAGCCGAGACCCAGTCACAGACGGTCTACATCTCACATTCCTAGTCCTAGGCGATCAGAGCGTGAGGATCCGCCTCATGTGAGCCATAGGCACTCAGTTGGAGACATGGATCCGCCTCGTGGCAGTCAGAGACGATCAGAGCGTGGAGAGGATCCACCTCATGCGAGTCAGCGGCGATCTGCCTCACGTCACAGTGAGAGGGAGGCATCTATGAGGCGATCAGCCTCACATCATGGTGAGAGGCAGACATCTTTGAGGCGATCCGCCTCACGTCACAGTGATCGCCCAGGGCCATCGGCTGGGTACCATAGTCCAGAGACCCCTGCGCCTAAGACGGGGGATGTAGATGATGATCTGAATGTTTCCTGGACTTCGTCAGAGGAGGAGGCGGATGCTAGAGCGAGGCCTCAGACCTTGCTTATTGACCCGGCCTTGCCGTATGGTAAGGGGGTGCTGAAGGCGAAGAAGCAGGGCTTCAAGGCGTTTATGAGATCGCCGCCGGGTACTTTTGTGCAGGTGATCGAGACGGGTTGGGTGATGTCCCAGGAGTTATTCCACAAGATTATGAATCCTCGCGAGGAGTTGGACGGGGAGGTATAATAATTTGATTTTACTGTGTTTCTTAAGATTTTCATTGTCCATAATTAATCATGATTTTTTTAAGCAGATATTAGACCTCTGGAATCTGAAGGCTCTCCGACGGCTCCGCCAAAATCAGGAGTGGATAGCTCGGGGGCAGACGAAGCTCGTTGCAGGTGTGACACGGGCTAGAACGCCGATAGCTTTTCTGGATTTTTATGTAAGTTTTTGGTAGAATAATTTCTGTTTATGTATATACAACTACCTATAAATTAATTATGAATTTGTGATTGTAGGAGACTCTTTCGAGAGAGTTCAGGTCGTTGCATTCGAATGAGTCAGATTGGAACGACATTTGGGATCCACATGGATACGAGGAGTAGGTGGTGCCTGACAAGTTGATCTCCATGTTTCATGGAACTGATTCAGCCCATGCATGGCCTTGGTTGGAAGCGAGTGAGGTAAGTATAATATAAACATATTTTGGAATTTTCTAACTGAAATACGTAACGTTTATAAATATTTTTCATATTGTGTTGCAGATTTTTGCTATTTGCAATGTCGATAAGAGTCATTGGTGTACTGTGGTTATATCTATCTCCGCATGGGAGGTGAGAGTGTATGACTCACTGTCACATGTGGAAGGTACACAAAAGCGTCGACTTGCCGCATTGAAGCCAATCACTCGCCTGATGCCTAAATTGCTGCACACTGTGGGTTATTATGCAAACAATCCCGTGAGGTTTGTGCACGGTCCACATATGCCTATGAATTTCGTCATGATGCCAAACCGTGAGCAATTCCTCCAAGAAGATAGTATAAGTTGTGGTGTGTTTGCATGTGCTTATCTGGATCGTTTGATTTGTGGCACACCAAGACGGGAGCAGCTGCGGACACCCGCACAGATAAAAAAGTATCGAGCAATTATAGCTGTTAGGATATGGGAGTTGTGTGCGGATCCTCCCCCTATTCAATGGCGTTCGTGATTAGTGACCTCTAACTGAACAATTTTTTTATGATTTTGATGACTGTTAAAATACACTTGATTTGTTGTTGTTTGGTGGTTTGATTTGTGATTTTTTTGTGCTTATGTTTGGTGGTTTGTTGTTTTTGTGTTTGGCATGGTTGTTGGTTGCTAAAATACACTTGATTTTATCCCTTGTTGGTGTTTTTGGGGTGAACAAGGGCTAAATGACCTCTGTACACGGTTAGGCCCTAACCGTGTACAGTTTCTCGAAACCGTGTACGCAACCGTGCACGGAAGAACTCGAAACCGTGTACGTGTCACTGTGCACGGTTGCGAGTTCATCGGTACACGGTTGCGTACACGATTGGTCCCAATCTATACACGGTTAGGCTCTAACCGTGTACAGAGGGCAGGCCACCGATTTTCAGTCCAAAAACACCTGTTTTTTGAATTTTAAAGCCAAATCAACATGTAGCAACAACAAATTCAATGTTCAAACAACAATCAAACAACCAAATTCATTTTCAAGATCAAATCGCTCATATGCATTCCTAGTGTGTGTTCAACTTAATCAAAACCAAATATGTGACTGTATCCAGAATCACTCACAACCCAACATTTTGAGGACATGCATTCCTAGTGTGTGTTCCACTCCTACAAATGCCGCATTTCTTCTTTCGCCGCCTTCGTGCATCGGGTGGTTGCTCGACACCCTCCACCGGCACGTTCAAGTCCAATGCAAGTACTTGCGCTGTGCATCTCCGAGCATTGTGACCTCTACCCTTGCAACGTGAGCATACTTGAGGTCGAGAATTAGGAGTACCCGAATTAGGAGGACCCGAATTAGGAGGACCTTCAACTGCTGAACGAGCCCTACTCAACTTCGGTCGTCCCGCATGGACCGTGATATCCGGGGGTTTCACAACATAGGCTGATATCTCATCGGGCACATTCCAATACGTAGGATGTGGAACGGAAACAATACGCTCCATATATGTGGCCAACAGCACGGATTGTTTGAAATATGTTCCAACAAAATCCGTGACTTGCAGTCCTGCACGCCTAATAAAATGCAAAGATAAAAACATAAATCTACAAAAAAATAATACAATATGCAAAATTTGTAATAAATGAGGTACCTAATAGCGGCACAAGCATGACGACACGGAATGTCATCCAGGTCGAACTGAGCACAACTACAAGTCCGATTCTCGAGATCGACAATGTAGAATGCATGATCATCCTCAACACTAAACATGTGCGTCGTCGTCCCTCGAACAGCCAATTGCCGACCCGCTTCGACAGCCACATGCAACTTTCTCTCCACTACCTCAGTCAACTCATGTGACCTCGATGCAGCCGAGATGCGTCGCCTATCGAACCATTTCTCCATAATGGCTCGATAGGTCTCGATCAATGAAGCAACCGGGAGGCGTCGTGCCCACAACAGTCTACTGTTCATCGTCTCGGCAGCATTCGACGTCATGAAGCTCGTGCGTCGTACAGGGCACTTGGACCTGGCCCATCTCTCCACACCAATAGTGTCGAGGCGTGTGTGCGCGTTGACTTTCAGTACCTGAAGCGCAGAAAAATTCCTTTGAAAATCGTCTGATCGATAGGAATATGCCGCTGCTTTGAAGACTGCAGCTACATGTTGCCCATAATGCGCGAGATTCTTCTGGATATGGTAATAGCACAACCCGTGAGGGACGTTCGGGTAGACACACTCCACAGCATTTCTGATGCTCTTGTGCTGATCAGACACAATCAAGAGATCATCCGGCTGACCAAAGCAAGTCCGCAGTCGGTGGAAGAACCAAGTCCAAGACTCGTCGTTCTCGATAGGACCAAGCCCAACTGCGAGAGGAAATATTGCTTCGTTCCCATCCTTTGTAACAGCGACGAACAAAATACCGCCGTTCCTTCCCTTCAGATGGGTCCCGTTTACGACGATGACCGGCCTCAAGTAACCCTTCTCAAATGCAGCCACGCTCTGTCCAAGTGCAACAAACATATGATGGAACTTGCCATCATCCTTCATCTCAAGGTCGTATAATGTGCCGGGATTACTCATTCTCAGCATATACAAATACGATGGGAGCATCTGATACGAGCTCCCAAAATCACCATACGTCATCTCAATCGCGATGTTTCTTGCACGGAGAGCGAAGCTGTAATTGATCTCAATACCGAATAAGCGCTGCATCTCTGACATCATCTCCTTCGGCTTCAAAACGACCCCCTCGCCTACCAATTTCCGTGCAAAATATCTTCCAACAACCCTCGCCGGAATCTGTCTCGGGGCAGTGCGATTCAAATCCGTGTGGCAGGTATGATCCATCACCACCTTGATCACTCTCCAGATCGATGCACTCTGAACGGCTCGCAGCATGAACGGACAACCGTTGCCATGCTTGCAAACAAACCATAAACGGGTCGTACTGGAACGATCCACGGCGTACTCCACATGATTCTCCATATGGTACAGGCCAACAGCGATTGCCAAATCATCCTTCGACCGGAATAGAGCCCCCACTGATAATATCCCGCTCTCCAATACGTTAGAATCCTCCCAACCTAATGCCGGCGCATCGTCAAAATCGAGGACTGGAATCCCCCAATCACGTGCCTCAAGCTGCTGAACTCCAACACGAGGCTCGACATCGAGCTGATCATCCGATGTGAAATTCTGAGCCCCTGTCTGTCTCCACGCTTCCTGTTCAGTCGACACTGAATCCAATATCTCTCTGCGTCGTATCGCCTCTTCTTCCTCATCCGAAGACTCGGACTCGTCTTCCTCCTCCTGCGACGATGAATCGTCCCTACTATCATCGTGTGTAGGGATACTTCTTCCAACGTCCGTCTCGATAGGAAACACAGTAGACCGCTGTCCCTCATAATATACCCGCTCTTGAGTCTGAGGAACCGGAGCCGCAGATTGTTTGCCCTTCTCGATCACGTAAACAATGGGATATTTCTTATGCTCGGAAATCAGCCGGTTCAAATCCGAATCAGTCTTCAAAGCCACTTTTATTTTTCGCCCTTCGTCCGTGGTCGAAGTGTAGAAAAGCATATAAGTGGATCGACCATCCTCGTTTAATTGATCGTGCACCTCTTGCATCAACTTCGCATGACAAAGGTCTTCCTTAGACATGTACACGACAACCTCATCGCCTCCTTCATACTCGGTTAATTTTCACTGACCACTGTGCCGTATAACGATTGCTTGAAACGACATCTGCTTCAAAACGACAAAAATACAACATTTAAATACACAAACAGGAAACCGTGTACCCCAATACATCAACTGAATATACAAACATGCTAAAAATAACATCAAAATCATATTCAACCCAACCGTGTACAGCAAATTCGACCACCGTGTACAACCGTGTACACAACCGTGTACACGGAAACCCTAACCGTGTACAGCAGAACACTAAGGGTTCAAAAATAAGGTAATTTGCGTACAGAGTGTTTTTTTATGCCGTTTTTTAGTCCAAAAAATGTAATAAGTCATATATATAACATAATTATTGAAATAAACAACAAAAAATCACTAAAACTCAAACCGTGTACAACCGTGTACTCTAGAACACCAACCGTGTACAGCCGAAAATTAAAAAAAAAATATGTATTTCACATACCTTATGTAATACAAGCCTTTAGATGATTTTTTTTTGAATTTTTGAGCAACCGTGTATGAGTCGTGTATGTGTATTGAGAGGATTTTCTTCTTCTTTCTTGTTCAAATGTCTGATGAATGAACATTTGGTTGGTATCCTTCATTAACTACCCACAGCAACCGTGTACGGAGCATTTAATTTCGTGAATTTAAGGTTGTTTCCTTAACAAGTGTTTGAGTTGGTGTAAATGCACCCAACAACCATAATATCACATAAAATCACGCCATAAACGTGAATAGAGAGAGAGAATCAGATTTTGCTTATTTTTAAATCAGAGAGAGAGAGAGAATTGCATTTTCATTTGTTTGCTTATTTAATCTAGTTTATACTAGCTTTATTGTCGATTTGTAAGTAGGTTGATTAACTCGTTATAATATATGTTGAGTTTGATGATATGATATATATTTGTGATGCCCCGCTCTTTTAAATACATATTAGATTAAATATGTGCATTAGTTATAAAATTCTTTTAATTATTTATGGTGATTATTTTGTTCAGATAATATTATTTCAGCAAAAGTCTGTATAAGAGATACAGAGCTGCGATTTAATATTCAGTCATGAATGAAACCAATAATTAAATTTATTGGTTTAACTATACGTTTGAGACTTTGTTTTACCAGTTTATTGATTTAATCAATATTATTAGAAAATTTAGATTTATAACCGATTTTATAAATCGTGTTATTTAAATCAAATTGCTAGAATTATAACTTGAGATCATATGCATAATAATTTTATTATTTCGCGTTATATGTGTTAAGGTATTAAGTCGCGAATTAATTCCGACTTTCACGTATTAAATCTCAAGATTGAGGATTTAATTTATATAAATACTACGAGTATTTATTGAACGAGAATTGGAGAATTATTACAGGAACTAGGAGAAACTGGATCACGGCACTACACGTATGTCTCGATTTTTCATCCAACACATCAATTCCTACACTATTTCCTACACTATTCCCTACACTATTCCCTACACTATTCCACCTTCCCCTCCAACACCTCATTACTGCAATAATTTTTTTTTAAAAGTTGCATTATCTTCATGCATGTGTAATTGCTCCATTTTACTACATTTTCTTCCATCTTAAACTCTTCTGCAAAAAGTTCAGTTTATCACCAACTCTCTCCTACAACTATTCATCTTCAATTTTCAAAAGCTTCAGCACGCCGAGAAAGAAATTTCACGGCAAGATCACAATTGTCAAAGGATGCAAATTTCAACAATCAAATCTTCAAAAGTTGCAACTCCCGGTACCAAAATTTCCACCATTTTGATTCTGTTGTCTGCAGAAACTCCTCTATAAATTGAGGAGAGTTCTGCAGAAGGAAGAAGTGCAGCAAGAGGTGTGAGGCAAGAGAGAGTTTAGGAGAATTTTTAAAATTTCTTACTTGCAAGAGCTCAAGTGAGCTCCCTTCGCCGGGCCATTTCTTCGTCGACCGGCCACTAGGCTCTGAACCGAGAACGTGTACTCGTTCCTCCATCTTTAGGCTACCAAACCCAACAATCGAAAGGCCGAAACCTTCTCTATATTTTCCCGACCAAACGCCACAATATCCTTCGGAGGCCAACGTCGAATTCCCGACTCAGCCACCGGCCAACTTACGGCCTTCGTTTCTCACTATCCTTATGACGAAAAAGGATCGAGAAACCACCGTTGTGTAGCCTGATCTATCTCGCACGAGGAAAACTAAGTCGTAGACCTTCGCGGCTAAACCCCATCGCGGAACGACGACCAGAAAAACCCCCGGCGAACAACTTCCATTAGTGCTCACTTGGACAAGGGTAAGTTGACGCCCTTATTTCGATGCATTCCCGTTTCTATTATATTATGGGAAATTTCTGGGGTATAGATGGGAGTGTGGTAAATATTCGTACAAAGTTTCATATCATTTGAACTTCGTTTACTACCCTTTTAAAATTCGAGAAGTCTACTGCCCGTATCTGCTAAAACTGTCGTGAGGCAGATGATTAGGTTAATTATTTCAGTAACCATATGTTGATATTTAGCTCTCAAATTTTTATTCTATGAAGATATATGTGTTAGCTATCTACATATAAAATTTGAGCTCATTCAGGTAACGTTTGCTATTTTTCAAAAATCTGGACTTTCAGTTGGCAGAAACTGCCGAATCTGGTAGGCGATGAGAAAATCGCTATATCTATTAAACTACTTGGAGTTTTTCAACATACTTTTTTTTTTTAATTAAACTAGACTCAAAGAGGTTTCGATTGATATAAAATTAGACTCCATACGAGTTCGGAGTAAAAGCAGTTTATTAGTTGAAGTTGAATATATACAGTTTTGTTGAGATGGAAATTATTCAAAATAATTCCTATTAAGGATTTTAAAGTTTTATTGTTGATAAAATATCACTTTTAGTTTATAAATGAGCTATTGAGATATATAAATATTTTGAGAAAGATTTCATGAGAACTTGTTGGTAAAATTATATTAGATGGAATAGTTGATAAATGAAATATTAAAGATTTATTAATTAAATGGTTAAAATATTAAAATTATTAGATCTTCTCGAAAATTTCTTTTTATAGTTAACTCCTTTTATTATTTTAAAATATTTTTACAAATGTTCCTAAAATCTCACAATGAAATTTTCATCAGGAATTAATGTTTAGAATTTATTAATGACTTATTAGTTCTTTTAATAGTAGCAATATATATATATATTGATTGGCATTATTAAATGAGGAAAAAGAAAATATTTTATGAATTATTCTTTATTTATAATGGATAAATAAATGAATAATATAAAATGGGCTTTCCTACATCCTCAAAGGTACATGAAGTATTTCGATAAAAGAAGAACGATTGTATATGAGTTAGATACAGTCGTTTAAGGAAATATGGGTAGTTAGAGAAATGAGTGAATAGTGATTCACTGCATTTGTTGTTATCTTTTCTATTATTCACTCGAACACATGTTTCGTGTTATCAAAGGTTCAAATAAACAAAAGCGCCTGAGTAACCTATCGCGCTAAGGAAAGAGAATCATTGTCTTAAGTAGCAAAACACTGCAATCAGGTAGGCATTACTTTCATATATATCAAATGAGTTTAACTGTTACGTTCAAGCAAGTTATTTCATGACAAAATCTTTGAATTGAAGTTATTTCAAGTATTGTCTTGCCATAAAATGTTTTAATTTCAGTATGATATCTATCTGATATGGCTTTGCCAGTTATCATGTAATCGAATTCGGGTCTTGAGCAGTTGATAGCTATCCTGCCTTGGCTAGTGTACACCAGTGACCGTGAGTCATCTAGCGGGTTGGCCGGTCAAGTGACCGTGAGAGGTGGCCACCTCTCCGGCACACAGATTCAGATATGATAGATTACAAAAGAACTTAGTCTGATCAGACGAACTTTAGAATCACAAATGAATTTAGTATGCTTAGGGCCTTTTTAAGTAAAAACCCTTGGTTATACTATTGAAATGGCATGACAATTTACAGTTATTATGTAAGTATATGATTTTCGGCATATGTCTACTGAGTACTTTGTACTCAGCCCTGCATGTATTTCTAAATGTGCAGGTTGAGCAGTGATGAGTGATGATGGGGTGTCGTACGGAGCTTTGTCATATTTACTAAATAAACTCTTGGCGATACATGTCTTCATACATGTATCACGTTCTCATTTCCGCTGCGAACACTCAGTTATGATGCAGTTTATCCTATTATGTTGGATTGTCAAATCAAGTTATTGTATAAACACTTAAATCGGATACTCATGACCGATTACTCGTTATTATCTATATATATGTGTGACTTATTCTCATATGATGTCTAAATCTTAATTTAATTCATTTATAATTATTTATCACCCCTTTCTGTCCCCTCTCCTAATTTCCCTTCCCTAGTCACGGTTTCCCGGCTTACCTATCCTTAGTTAAGTCCGGTCGTGACAATATCTTGTATCTCGTTATATATATCTTTAATTTTAACGTGAATAGAGAGAGAATCAGATTTTGGTTTTATTTGGTTATTTTTAAATCAAAAATAAGTAACATGTCACTATCATTCACTTTATTGACTTGTACTTATGTACTTTAGGTCAAATGTGCTACAAAACTTATTTATTTATGAGGTGTGATACAAAACTTATTTATTTTATAAAAAATGCTACTACTATGTATTGTCACAATTTCTTACAATCTTTCTTGACAGACAGAGAGAGAGTTAGCTATGGATCCTATTGCACTTACTCAGGCGGCGGCGGCGGGATTGAGCGTCTTGGCCGGCGCGGTTTTGGTGAAACAAGTGATGAGCGAGAGCTCCATGATGGGTTCGGGCCGGGCTCCCAGGTGCCCCACCTGCAACGGCTCGGGTCGGGTCAAGTGCCTCTGCTCGCGGTGGTCCGACGCCGACGCCGACTGCCGGACCTGCGCCGGTTCGGTTCGCATGACCTGTAGTAGCTGCGGTGGCACCGGAACCGGAACCGGCCGGCCCGTTTCGCTCCGGGTTACGGCATCCCGACCCAATTAGTCGTTCTCAGATATTTCTTGTATTTTTAGATATACTAGTGTTATACCCATGCTTCGCACGGTATGAATATTCATACATATTTGTCATGTATAGTAGAATTACTATATAATTGTAAAAATATATTTAAGTGATACAAAACATAATACATAGAAATTAAACAAAATTGAAAATTTACATTATATAATACAAAAAATAGGAAATAAAAAAACAAAAGAGTTTCATATCATACAGTTTATATTATAAGACGGTACAACATAAATATAATGATATACATATAATATTAAATTAGTGATTGTGAAAATTTATACATTGCTATTGAAATATAATTTATCGTGTAAACATACCCTGAAGATAACAAATTGTTTTTGATATAAGCATGCCCTGAAGATAGGGATGTCAATCGGGCCAGCCCACCGGGTTTTCGGGCTAGCCCTATCGGGTTCCGGGTTAATCGGGTGCGGGCTAATCGGGTTGGAGATTTTTTCGGGTTGTAAATCTTCAACCCTAACCCTAAACTTTCAGGTAATCAGGTTAAAGGCGTAAAAATAAAATTATCATTTGTATTTTATTATTCCTAATGATCTAATGTATAATGTTTAAAATATACATAGATATTAAAGATATAAATTATATAGCAAAGCATGAAATGCAAAAATATAAGATATTCAAGATTACATAAACAAAATTATATTAAAATGAGATAGTAAAATTAACATGTATCAATGCACTAGAATCAATCTGAATTATTACTGAATAATTAGTGGATTTGCCATGCACGTCTCATTGACAGAAAAAAAATAAAAATTGGTATCACTTTAAAATGAGATACTAATAATTAATTTCTAACTAATGAGATACTACTAATAATCAATTTCTACAAACAAAATCGTAATTAGTTTCACTTTTTTTAATGAGATTGCACACACACACACACATATATATTCTAACTAATTAATTTCACTTTTTTTAATGAGGCTATATATATATATATATATATATATATATATATATATGTATATATATATATATATATGTATATAAGCAAATACCATAGATCTAAACATAGTAGAAGTTGTAATTGGATGCATCAGTCACAATTCCGTCAGCCCACCGGGCCAGCCCATCGGGTTTTCGGGCTAGCCCTATCGGGTTCCGGGTTAGTCGGGTGCGGGCTAATCGGGCTTGAGGTTTTTTCGGGTTGCGATTTTTCAACCCTAACCCTCTAATTTTGTCGGGTTATTCGGGTCGGCTCATGGGTTTCGGGCTGCATTGACATCCCTACCTGAAGATAACAAATTCTTTTTTTAAAATTTTGAAAGAATCCAATAGTTTATGCCAAACGCATTAATGTATTTGTATTATCATTTTGCAAGTAAACTTACTATTTTCTATGATTTCTTAATTTTTTTTTTACAAAAGGTAGTGTTTATAAATAAAATAAAACAAGAGATAATATCTTTCTCTATCTTTTTTATATCTTTCTTCGGTAATGTTAACTAAACATTCGATACCACAATCTTCTTAAATTTTTTTAAAATTATATTTACTTGTTTACATAAATATGCGGCACAAAAAAGGATATGTCGTATGCGCGACAGAAAGGGATATACTAATTTGATGTACTAACAATTAATAAAAATTAATGAAATATTGGTAAATTTAATGATGTAACTAAAAATGGTCCATAGTACTTAAGATAATGAAGCTAATAAATATACTAATTTGACAACGACATAAGGAGATGCAGATTAATCGAACATATACATAAGTTGGAGTAAAAAATATATAAAAAATTATACTACCATTTAACTTTTGTATTTAAGTGCATAATTATGAAAAAATCATCTTAAATTCTACAACAAACATAATAATAATATAGTGGTCGTGTCTTCTATTAAACAGAGAAGTCAAATACAAATTACAAATTCCGAAAATTTTCTTTATAAACCACATTATCAGTACTATTACATTCTTCATCACTATTATCACTATGAAACAACGGATATGTGCTAGATACGATAGTTCTTAACGGATCACCACCGCTCTTAAGCACAATATCATCAGGTAATCTAACCATAGGAACACCATCACTATAACTCCCAACTAATCCATCTCTAACATCAGCAATCCAACTCGAAAATTCTTCCAATTCAGTGGTCATTATTCCCATACATTTGTTTTAGACGCATATTCTTTGTCAACCTCAACACTTCGCAACTGCTCCAAATGTATGACGAATTTATCGTTGCATTAACTATATCATATGTCTATTGCCTTTAGGGATAACAGGTAATATTTGTCGAAAATCACCACCAAATACAACAGTTTTATCATCGATCGACACATCTAATCTTTGATTCATCACGCATTCACATTATACCACGAATACTTCTATCTAAAGCTTCAAAACAATGCTTGTGCACCATAGGAGCTTCGTCCCATATAATAAGCTTTGTCCTCAAAATTAACTCTGCCAATGGACTTCCTTATTTTATAATACACATAGAATCTCATTGACACTAATGGGAATCTTGAAACGTGAATGCACTGTTCTTCCACCAGGAAATAACAATGAAGCAATTCCACTTGATGCAACATTCAAAATAATTTCCCCCTTTGAACGAATAGCAGCAGACAATTACTTCCATATGAAAGTTTTTCCTGTTCCTCCATATAAAAGTTTTTCCAGTCCCCACTTGATGAATATTTCTTAACACTAATATTAATATTATAAAAAATGAATTTATACATCTAAAGAATATTTATATATTATACTCCCTCCATCCCATTAAAAGCGGCCTGTATTTCATTTTGGGTTGTCCCACTATAACTGACATATTTCAACAAATGACAAAGTTTAACCCTTTTAAATGTGGACCCCACCACTTTTAACACATTTACACATTCTCCTTAATTCCCGTGCCGAAAAGTTTTGAGCCACTTATAGTGGACGGAGGAAGTAGTTAAATTATAATGTACGTTTGGACAAACTAAAATATAAGAGCAATTGATTAACAAATATAATAATTAAGATCAATTAATTATAAAAATAATTCCTACATTTTTATAAGAGCATTTCCAATGTAAAGTTGCAAATGATATGCATCCTCATAAAAATTCATTGAGTGTTGTATGTTGAGTAGGTATGATTAGGAGATAGGGGATGCAATATTGCATCCCCTATAATTGGCAGAAAGTGGGGCCATTCGATATTTTTTACTTTAATTTATTTTCTATTTTTTGTTTTACACAAAATCTTGCGTACACCCAGGTGTACCGTACAATCGGGTTGATCCGTACTCAAAATAGTGTTAATTGCTCCCTTTGTCCCATTAGTAGTGTCCCACTTTTCTTTTTGGGCTGTCCCATTAGTAGTGTCTCATTTCCTTTCTTCTTTCTATTAATTTATCATATTAATGTCTTCTCTTTTTTTTTTTTCTCTGAACTACTATAGTTTTTCTCTATTTAATTTATAATAATTATTTTTAATTATTAATCTCGACAATTGTGCAGTACTTCTTTTGATTTACAATTTTGTTATTATTTCGAAAGGTGCCTATTGCCAAATAGTAGCACTTTTTTCTTAAATTTACTTTTTTTTGTGAGTTCCTATTTTTCTTATTTAGTATGCATTTCTATTTTACTTTTTTCATGTTATACGGTTTCCATTAAATAAATTTTTTTATTCTTTCTAATATTTATAAAATAATTAATTTAATAATAAATTAATTGAAGTGGGTGGAGAATGGGTCCATAATGATGTCAGCAAAAAATTGAATTTTAAAAATGTATCATTGGAAGTGAAAATAAGAACGGGGAATATGATGATGCCACCAAAAACCTTAAAATTAGAATGTAGTGTTGGAGATGGTCTAAATGAATAAGTTATTTAGCTCATTGAGATATCTCATAATACAATCCATGCAATAAGTAGTATTTTTCCCTATAATTTTTAGAAGTGAGCAACATGAATTACTATCACTACAACAAAAAAGATATATTGGGACACTTATTTAGAGGCATTTTTTATTAAATGTCTCTAAATTATTTTTTGAGACAGTTGTTAAATACCAATTACATATAGAGACACATACATATTTTAAGTTTCACTAATTAATTAAAAAAATTGGGGACGCGCCATTCTTCTTCCTTTTCACGTTTTGGCGGATTGAGTTTCTCCTAAACCAAATTCACTCAAACTCTTCTAATTTCCCTACCATTCATTCTTATCTTTCGTGATTTCACTCAAAACCTTTCCAATTTCCTTATCATTCTTTCTGTCAGAACCGGGTACACGATCAAGATATTACAAAATAATATTTTGAGAAATTACAACTCAAAATAATTGAAATATTACAAAGTAAATAATTTGAGAAATTACAACTCAAATAATTTGATACAACTGAAATACACTGTATAAATAAATTATACGTATAAAATAAGTCGAGTCGAGATGAATCTCTTCCCGCAAGAAGATTATCGCCCCGGTAGTGCTCTTCGGTTTAGGCGTATCTTCCCCAAAGGTAAAACGACTTCGTCTCGTCGGATGTAGCACCACAATCCGACGAGCTCCGGCGAACTGAATAAGGATCGAAAACTGAGCTAGAGGTGGAATGCAGAATGCAGACTATTTTGTGAGTTGTGAGTTGTGAGTTTTCAGAGTGAATTCTAAAGCTCACCACACACCCATATTTATAGGTGTTAAACCGAGTGTGAACGGATCGGCAGTCAACTCCGGCGGCTGCGGTAGGTGGCCGCAATCGTTGAACGCAGAAGTTGAAACAGTCAATTCCGGCGGCTGCGGTAGGTGGCCGCAATCGTTGAACGCAGAAGTTGAAACTGATTTTCCCTCTTCAACATCCAAACTTTGACATACAATATCTCACTCACCGGAAATCGGTTTTGAGACTTCAAGTATATCACGTTGATCTACTCGAGATGTAGATTAACATCCAATTATTATTTTAATTAAATAATAAATATTTAATTAAATAATAATTTTCAGATTTGGCATAAAACCATATTTCCAACAATCCCCCACATGAGTGAGAAATCAGTATGCGTATGTATGCAGACATTTAGCTCAGTCTTCTTAAGAAACAACATTGCTTTTGGAAAGGTAGCTTGTGGCTTTGAACCTGCCATAGTCAATATTATCGAGTATACCGGCGGCCTAGTGGATTGTGTTCCTTGAACTAGTCCTCCTCGGTGTATACTTAGTCAACAATATTGACACAATATTGCTTCAATCCTTATTCGTTCTCACGTTTGTGTCCATTACAGGCCTTGGAACACCTCTTTGGATTCATAAGTGTTTCAATCGAAGCGGCCCCACTTCACACTTACATAGGTGACTCTTAACTCAAGTATCCTGCTATACTTGTCCTCTTCGAGGAGTTCTAGAGTCATTAAAAGTCAAAGACTTAACCTCACCACGTGCAGGTTTCCGAACACTCACTGTTCTACAAGGAATAGGCAATTCGAGTGTTCAACACACGGATTTTCATAACTTAGTTGTCCCATTGAACCAAGTTCTTGGGATCCTCCAGTCATCATGGTTGGGTTGCCACTATGATTATCCTTAATTTGTGGACTTCAAACCCATTCCCCCTAACAATTTATACATCTGATCTCGATGGATACTTTTTGTCAAAGGATCCGCTATGTTATCAATTGATCTTATATAATCAATTGAGATAACTCCACTAGTGATCAAATGTCTCACGGTATTATGACGTCGACGAATATGTCTCGACTTACCGTTATACAAATGGTTTTGTGCTCGTCCGATAGCAGCTTGACTATCACAATAAATTATTACGGACGACACAGGTTTCGACCAACATGGAATATCCTCGAGGAAATTTTTAAGCCACTCGGCTTCTTCACCAGCTTTATCCAAAGCTATGAATTCTGATTCCATGGTCGATCTAGCAATACATGTTTGCTTCTTGGATTTCCAAGACACAGCACCACCCCCCACAGTGAATACATAACCGCTCGTTGAAAACGAGTCTTTGGCATCAGATATCCAATTTGCATCACAGTACCCTTCAAGTACAGAGGGTTCCCTAGTATAATGAATCGCATAGTTTTGAGTATATTTCAAATATCTCAAAACCCTTTCAAGAGCTTTCCAATGTTCATTACTAGGGTTAGCTGTAAAGCTGCCCAACTTGTTGACCGAGCATGCTATATCGGGACGAGTGCAATTTGTTAGATACAACAAGCTCCCAATAATCTTCGCATATTCTATCGCGTCAACAGGTTCTCCCTTGTGTACACTCAAATGCACATTAGGTTCCCATGGTGTCTTAGCTATTGGCTTGTCAAAAGCGTTGAATTTCTTTAACACTTTCTCAACGTAGTGAGATTGTGTTATAGCAATACCATCAGGTCTTCTTAGAATTTTAATTCCAAGGATAACATCAGCTAAGCCCATATCTTTCATACTAAAATTTTTACTTAGCATGCCTTTGGTTTCTTGAATCACTCGGGAATTACTTCCCATGATGAGCATGTCATCTACATAAAGACAAACAATAACATATCCGTTATTAGAATTCTTAATGTAGATACATTTATCGCACTCATTGATTCTGAATCCATTTGACAACATTACACTGTCAAATTTTAAATGCCATTGAAGCGGTGCTTGCTTCAACCCATATAAAGACCTTTGAAGTTTGCATACTTTGTGCTCTTGCCCAGGTACTACAAACCCTTCAGGTTGCTTCATATATATTTCATCTTCCAACTCGCCATACAAGAACGCAGTTTTCACATCCATTTGGTGAATCTCGAGATTGTGCAAGGCAGCAATAGCGAGAAGCATCCGAATAGATGTTAGTCTGGTCACAGGTGAATAGGTATCGAAGAAATCGTACCCTTCTTTCTGCCTGAAACCTTGAACGACAAGTCGGGCTTTGTACTTATCTATAGTACCATCAGATTTGTACTTCTTCTTTAGGATCCATTTGCATCCTAAAGCTTTACTTCCAGGTGGTAGATCCACTAACACCCAAGTATGATTCTGCATAATGGAATCAATCTCAATATCGATGGCTTCTTTCCAGAGAGCTGCATCTGAGCCAGACATAGCTTCTTTAATCGTCACCGGTTCGCCATCTAGCATCAAGACAACATAATCCGGTCCATAGACATTAGCTTTTCTAACTCGTTCCCCACGTCTCGGTTCTACATCCATAGGTTTAGACCTTGGTCTTTTCCTATTAGGTGGTACATGATTAGAACCCGTGGCATCATCTACTTGAGTAGAATTACTAGCTACTTCCATAGGTTTAGAACCTGTAGCATTACCATCAACTCCATCATCAGAGTTCGATGTACCTTTATCCTTGTTAGGATAGATATTTTCAAAGAATATAGCATTCCTTGATTCTATCGTTGTCCCAACATGTATATCAGGTATCTCCGATCTGTGCACTATAAAACGATAGGCACTGCTATTATGTGCATAACCAATGAAGATACAATCCACCGTTTTAGGTCCTATTGTAACTTGCTTTGGTAAAGGCACTTCTACCTTGGCTAAACACCCCCACACTTTGAGGTATTTATACGAAGGTTTCCTTCCTTTCCATAGCTCATAGGGAGTTACATCTTTCCCTTTGAGTGGAATCTTGTTCAAGATATAGTTGGCCGTTAAGACAGCTTCCCCCCACATGTTCTGGGGTAATCCCGAACTAATCAACAAGGCATTCATCATCTCCTTAAGAGTTCGATTCTTGCGTTCAGCAACGCCGTTAGATTGTGGTGAATAAGGAGCCGTCGTTTGATGTATTATACCACTTTCGTTGCATAATTCAGCAAACGGAGCTACGTATTCTCCACCTCTATCACTTCGAACCATCTTAATTCGACATCCAAGTTGATTCTCGGCTTCATTTTTGAAGTTTCTAAAAGCTTCAATAGCCTCATCTTTACTTTTCAATAAGTAAAGGTAACAATACTTTGTGCAATCGTCTATAAAGGTGATAAAGTACTTCTTGCCACCTCTAGTTTGCACGAACTTTAAATCACAAACATCGGTGTGAATAAGTTCCAAAGGTTGAGTGCTCCTTTTTACCGATTTAAACGGTAACTTAGCCATCTTGGCTTCAACACAAAGTTCACATTTTTCTTGTGAGTTGTATTCATCAACTTTTAGTAAATTCATTTTTACTAATCTCTTTATAGCATTTAGATTAACATGTCCAAGTCTACAATGCCATAAATCAGAACACTCAATCAAGTAAGCAGAAGAAGTTGATGCATCTTTATTGATCTTAGCCTTGGCAGGCTTACAAGCTCTTACACCAAGTTTGAAAAGTCCTTCGGAGGCATAGCCTTTCCCTAGGAACTTTCCCCACTTGCGTATTACAACATAGTCAGATTTGAAAAACAATTCAAAATCCTTATTCGTAAGCCTAAAGCCCGAAATTAAATTCTTTCGGACAGTTGGAACGTGTAATACGTCTTTCAATGTGATCTCCACGCCCGACGTGAGTTGAAGAATCACATCTCCCATGCCAAGGACTTGGGATGTCCGCTCGCTAGCCTCCATTATCGTTTTGTTTTCCACTTCTTTGTAGTTGTGGAACAACTCACGATTTATGCATATATGGACGGTAGCGCCGGTGTCCACGAACCAAGCGTTCGGGTTGTCTACATGATTCACCTCGGAGATCATGGCAGCAAAGTCATCGTGGTTCCAATCGTCGAAGTCCTTCTCGACGTTGTTCACGTTGCTCTTTGCCTTCTTCCGCTTCGGCTTGCGGCAATCTTTAGCCATGTGACCTTG